>NW_017619177.1:766801-839301 GCF_001879475.1 Ipomoea nil | reverse complement strand
TATATATATATATATATATATATATATATATATATATAAGTAAAATCCTCCTATTTCATTTTTTCGCCCAAACTTTTGTAGTAAAATTTATTTGGTAACCAAATGTAAAATATAAATTAATTAAAATTTATTAATTGATAATATTGTTTCCATATTCATGTATTAACCTAATTGGTAATATTTTTTTCCTTTTATTCATTTATTCATTTTTTTATATTGAGTAACTATATATAGAGATATAGATATGTATACTAACATACAACTGTTACGGCTCTAATGTTTATCCTTGCCCAGGATATTTCTCCATTGAAGACTTGCAGAGCTATTAGACTGCAATTGGTGCGCACCTATATGAAGTCTCATAGAGAAAGGGGAGTCATTCCATAAAATCTAGAGAGTGCATGTTTCACGATCAAGAGGTATTTTTTTTTTTTAATTTTGCTTTTTTCTACGACTCCAATGTTTATCATTGCCCAAAATATTTCTCCATTGAAGACTTTCAGAGCTATTAGATGGTGATTGGTGTGCACCCATATGAAGTCCCATAGAGAAAGGGGAGTGATTCCATAAAATCTAGATAGTGGCAACTGGCAACGGCCATAAGTTGTGTCGTTGCAAAACTTATAAGTAATATTTTTTTTTTGTTAATAATTATCATTTTATTTGCTATAAATAACACATCTTTCACCAATTTTTAACACTTTTCATCCTACTCTCAATTTCTATATTTCTCTCAATTCATTCAACTCTCTCAATTTGCATACAAAAATGGAAGGAAACAATTCAAATAGCCAAAATTCCCACTCTTCTTCTCAATCCAACTCTTCTTCTTCCTCTCAAAGTTTTGGTTACACACCAAATGTTCAATTTTTTCCACAAGTCCAAAATTCTCAAATTCCACCCAACTTTCAATTTGCACCTATGTTCCAAAATTCTCAATTTGCACAAGCTTCACAATTTCCATTCACCTTTCAAAGTAGCCAAATTCCGGGCAACATTCAAACTGTCCAATTTCCCGGCAATATGCAATTTTCTCAAGTTGCATCATTTTTTACACAACCCGAGAATGATGTAACGATAATTCCATCACCGACAAGCACAGGAAGTAGTCGTCGGCAACTATGGAGCATTGAAGATGACAAGATGTTGGCACGCGCTTACTACACAATTGGACAAGATTCAGAAACTGGCAATGAGCAAAGTGGTCCAACATTTTGGAAGCGTGTTGAACAATATTACAACGACAATCACCCCAATGGTGGGCCAAAAATAAACGTCGAAAGGTTAAAGTCACATTGGACTCTAATTAAGAGATTAACCATGGAGTTTCACCATATTTATTGTAAGTTACAATCAATGCATATTAGTGGTGCTAGCGATGCAGATATTATAGTTCGTGCAACGGAAGAGTACAAGCAAAAGCATAAACGAGACAAGTTTGGTTATGAACACGTATGGGGTATTTGCAAAGACCTTCCAAGTTGGCAACCATCGGTTATTGCTACTCAACTCTCATTGAACCGATCATCCAATAGTCAAACATCAAGCGGGAGTGCAACAGGCAGTGAAAGTGGTAGTGAAGAAGTTTATCCTCGACCAATGGGGAAAAAAGCAGCGAAGCGAAAGGCTAAAGAACGCTACATTGACACTGTAGATGAAGATGATCTAAGTAGAGCGTTACAAAAACAATCACAAATGCTTGAAAGTTGAAACTATACACAAAAGTAAGGAGCACCAAATTCGGCTACATGAATATCAAATATTGGTACAAGACACATCGGGGATGACGGATGAGCAACTTGCAGTGCACAAGGAAGTGGTCAATGAAATTATGCAACGTAGGCAAAATGCACCTCCACGGCTCCACCATAGATTTTTATTAATTTCGTTTTAAATGTAGTAGGTTATTGAATTAAAATGTTCGTATTTGTAGTTTTAAATTCTTGTCATTTTAATTATTGTAATGTAGTTTTAATTTTAATGTAGTTTCGGTATTGCCAATTGTATTTGTAATTTTAATTTTAATGTTATGTTATTTATTGTTGTTTTATTTTTAATGTTAAAATGTTAATTTTAATTATTACTAATTTCAATGTTGAAACTTTTAATTAATGCAATTTTTTTTACACAAAGAAAGAATGAGATCCAGTGGACAGCAAGTATCTGTTGATCTCATTCCTTCTTTGCTTTTACATGGAACATACAGCAAGTATGCTGCCAGTTGACAGCAACTATCCGTTGCTGCAACGGCAACATAGTTATTTTTTTTTTTTTTTAAAGTTTGCCTATATATATATATATATATATATATATATATATATATATATATATATATATATATATATATATATATATATATATATATGTATATATATATGTATATATATATATATATATATATGTATATATATATATATGTTAGCTTACTTCTTCACATAAATATCTCTCTCATATTACTTAAATTCTTACATTCTTACTTCCAAAATGTCATCACTCCCTCCTCATTGGAATAGCATGGATGATGTTATTGATGATGAAATTGAAGAAGTAATGATGTCAAATATGTTACGGTTGAGTAAAATGCTAGTTGATAAATGTCAAAGTTCTTCCCAACCGAGAAAGAAAAGAAGATATATCAATAGGGATCATGAGTCAGGCCACGATCGTTTAGTCGCGGATTACTTCTCCGATGATCCCGTTTTCCCTGAACACATCTTTCGTTGACTTTTTCGAATGAGGAAAGAATTATTTTTACGCATAGTCAATGCATTGCAAATTCGTTATGAATATTTTCAACAAAGACAAAGTGCTGCTAATGTGTTGAGTTTATCACCGCTACAAAAAATCACCGCGGTCATTCGACAATTGGCGTATGGTGCACCATCGGACACAATGGATGAGTATCTACGCATGGGTGAAACAACCGCCGTAGAATGCTTATTTAACTTCTCTCGATGTGTCATTGATGTTTTTGGAGGTCAATACTTGAGAAAACCAAATGCAGAAGACACTACCCGATTGCTTAACATGCATGAACAAAAACACGGCTTCCCGGGGATGTTAGGGAGTCTTGATTGCATGCATTGGGAGTGGCGAAATTGTCCGGTAGCATGGAAAGGTCAATTTACACGAGGTGATCATGGAGTTCCAACCATTATGCTAGAAGCGGTCGCATCAACAGACTTATGGATATGGCATGCATTCTTCGGCGTCGCAGGTGCTATGAATGATATCAATATATTAAATCAATCCCCTTTATTCAATGATGTCTTGCAGGGATTTTCACCGGAGGTTAATTTTATTGCGAACGGTACAGAGTACAAAAAAGGTTACTATCTAACAGACGGTACCTACCCACAATGGTCGATGTTCGTGAAGAGTTTTCCATGTCCAGCAGATCCCAAAAGAATATTGTTTTCACAAAAACAAGAGGCAGCAAGAAAAGATGTAGAGCGGGCTTTTGGGGTGTTACAAGCTCGATGGGCAATGGTTAGAGGTTCTGGACGTTTTTGGTATCGGGAAAACTTGAGAGAAATAATGTATACTTGCATTATTTTACACAACATGATTGTTGAGGATGAAGGTGACAACGTAAGTAGTTAGGTGGACGACGAAAATGTAGGAGCGGCACAAACATCACAAGGCTCAACCGAAGAGTTTCAACAATATTTACAAAGAAATTACGAGTTACGTGACTCACAATTGCATCATCAACTTCGTGCAGATTTGGTTGAGCATATATGGAATAACAACGGCAATTAATTTAACCGCTTTATATTTTTATTTTTTATGCGGTTGAATTTATTTTTAACCGCTTTGTAATTTAATTTTTAAGCAATTAGTTGTTTAATTTTCATTTTATATCGTATTAATTAATTAGGCTTACTATGTTTATTTTAATTATAAGTTTGGAAATGAAAGTTTGCAATTTTTACGTATGCTAATTTACGTATTATTTTTACGTATCATTTATGTTTACCTCTAAAATTATAAATTTTTAAATCAAATAATAAAGAAATAATTAAAATATGGAGATAAAATGGTGGGTCAACAAAAAGTTGTGAAAAAAATTCAAACTAATGGGAAGAAGAGATTTTGTGATTGAGTGAGATAGTGAATGATGAGGTGGATGTTGGGGCCCACAAAAATTACCAACTATGAGGATGCCCTAATGGTCATATCTTTAGGCGTCTGTTCCTCAACTACAACAGAAGCCTATTGTCCTTATATGAAAGGAAAAATAAGAACAATAGGCGTCTGTATGTTTCCTCCTTGCTACCATAAATTTCAACAACATTCAACATAATCAAATTTAATCATCTACAAACAAATAATCATTTAATCTTACTCTAATATGTACTCCACCAAAACAATCCGTAATATAATATAAACTTAACACAATCAAAAATATAATTTCAACTATAACACAATCGATCATCCACAAATAATATAATTAAACAATAACACAATCAATAATATAATCTAAGACAGACATAAAAGTATAATTTAAACTACAAAGTATAATTTAAACTACAACACAGTCCATAATATAATCTTACGACAATATATGAAAAGAAAGTCTATCATAACTGAACCTTTTCCTAAATTTCACAAAATATATAGATCCTTCCTTTAACAAAATCCAATTCAATAATCAATTCAATCCAACAATAACTAGAAATATATTCCCTGTTTAGCAGGTAAAAATAAATATTAAAGCAAAATACTTCAAAAATTTAGTAAGTAAAGGCAATCAAAAGGCAAAAAGACTACCAGAGAAATAACCATGTTGTTCTGTGAATATGTTCTACAAGGTCTCTGGTACAACATCCACATGAAAAAGGAGCCATTGGAAAAGTTCTTCAAGCAACATAGGTGAAATATTTAAGATGCTAAATGGTTGCAATAATTTTTTATGGGTTTCAAATAACAGAAGTTCACAGAGCACTAAGACAGAAAATCAACACGGTACTCTATGATTATTTTTCATTGTTATACTAATTTAGTTCTTCAGGTATAAATCAGAAATTAACAATGTTTTGTGGTCTTTCCACTCTCTGTTTTTTTCAACTTCTCAGTTGCATATACTATAAAGGATTAAAGGCATTTAGTTGGACCCTAGGGCGGTGGTTTAACCATTTTTATCAATTTCACTTATAGGTTGCATAAAAAATTCTAACTAGTAATAAAAAATTTTGTAGTCAAGGTAAGCATACTAAATGCACATAAAAATCTTTCAACAGTTGCTGATTTTTTTTTTCCAGAAGCATTGATTGAAAGGGGAGGAACCCGTTGCTTATGCAAATGAGACATGTGAAAGGCCTGTGTTCAAGAAATAAATTTTTAAAAAAAAAATAGAAGTTAAGGACTCTTCTACCATCAAAAAAAATAAATACACATCAAGAAATTGGAATGTGTATTTTTGGAATATATACTCTCGCTATATATTTATTTTGACACTTGAAAGAAAGTAAAACAGAAGTTAAGGACTCTTCTACCAATCTTATTCTTGTTATTAACAAATCATCCAACTTATAAAAAGCCTAAGAGAACCCATGGCAGGAATCACTCATGTGTGTGTGCCTGAGTAACCTACAATCACTGCCATTGTAAGGATTAAAAAAAAAGTTGGCATCTTTCAGTCTCTGCCAACACATCCAACATCATTAAACTAAAGTAGACACTTCAAAAACTCACAAAAACATTTGTCAATAAAAACTGCATACCATGAAAAGGTCAATTGCACAAGAAAGATAACAATATCTAAAAGCATATACTAGTTTTACCTCCAGCAACACAGATATTTGATTCTTTAAACTTCTTGGGCAAAATCTTGTATTGCAATTCCAGTCAGTTATTCTTACACGTAGACAGTGATGGAATCATCTCCTCCTCCAATGACTAGCACAAACTTTCTTTGACATTGACCTATAAGTTTTGCAAAAAACAAATGAAATAAAAGAAAATAGCATTATACTTGAAGTGCTAAGTAACAAAGAACATGCAAACACTTCAATAATTAGAAACACTACCTGTCACCAATAAGGAAGGCAATGAAGAGATGAAAAGTCTAATAAAGAACAGACTACTTATAATTGAAGAAATCGATGGTAAGCTAATATAATCAGGCAAAATTACAAGGCCAAAGGTTATGCATGTAACTAATAGAGCACTACAGAAAGAATATGTAGGAACTCCAGACCCCCAAGTTGGAGTGTTCTTTGGTGTCTCTGCAGGTTTTGAAACCACCTTGTTTCTAGTTAAAGGAAAGTTTACTTAGAAGAGTATGGGGCATATGAGTTGAAGAGAAAAGACCCATAATTACATTTAACTTTAAGAAGAATAACTTTTCAATACAATTAAACATTAGATAATGCAATGCAATATCAACGAGAGGTCCTGTTACTTTTTCATCTTAAAGAAGATGAATATTTATACATGTCAAAAGTCATTCAGGAGCATCTAGAAGTGAATGCAGTCTTTGGGCAATTTTAAAGCTATAGGCAAGATTTGAAAATTACTGTGATATGAATATATGATCCAAGGAGCATACAACATAGAAATAAATCATCTTGGAAAATCCTTCTATTGTGTTGAGTGGACAATGAGGAAAAGCAACCATAGGCACCAAATATAGGACTAACTGTAACCAACATGGACATTGTGTCGAATGCTGTAAGTGCTCTAGAAATCCACAAATATCAAAAAAATGATTCAAACCCAACTCAAAAAATACATACGGGATGGATATTGAAATGCAAGGGAAAGTGTTCTCTTTAAAATCATTAAATGATCAAAATAATGTGGCTTCATCATAAATTGATAAATATGTTATCAAGCAAACAAAATCACCCCAACACTAATCTAGCAGCTTAGCATCGATTAAGTCAAACATACAACTCTAATTTTTTTTTTTTTGCCTGTATTCAAGTCTCACCATTAATTTTTATGCTCAAATAAATAACAAAACTGAAATGTGAGATTCAAAGCAAGGGTTCCGGGATTGACTTACGGAAGCAGTAAAATAGGACTGACAATGTGGGCTCAAAAATGGTTGGTGCGGCGGTGCGGCGGCTGTGGCGGAGGCGGAGACGACGGAGGCTATGCGATGCTGCGGCGGCTGTGGCTATGGCTGGGTAGCGGAGACGACGACGGTGTGGCGATAGGCGAGGGGAGAGCGACGGTCAGAAAGAGCAATATAGTTTCAGTGCCTCGTAGACGAAACCAGCCGCCAAATTCCTGCTCGTAGACGTAGCTCGCCCATGGTGCTCGCAGTTGTTGCTGTCGCTATCGGCGCCGCAGATCGTAGCCCAAGCTTTCCCCTACTGCCTCGCTCTGGTCACCGCCGCTGCTCACAAGAGATCAGATAAGTCGCCGACGAAAGATGCGAAGGTTTGGCGTGGTGGCTGTACGTTTAGAGAGAGCAGATGAGGCTTTGGTAGAAAATAGATTTGGAGAATGAAAGTCTAGGGTAGGGGTGGGCACTTCGGTTCGGTTTATCCGAACTGAACCGAACCGAATCGATCCGATCCGAACTGAATGGTTCGAAATTTTGTAACCCGAATGGTTTAGTACTGAACCGAATCGAAACCGAATGGTTTGGCAAAAACTGAATCGAACCGAATGCTATATAATTTTTTTTTAATAAATAATAATAATAATAATAATAATAATAATAAGAAGGGAAAATGACACTTTTTTCCCCTAAGTTATATACTTATAGCATTTTTTCCCCCTCAATTATTTAAGTGGCTCTTTTTTCCCCTGAAATGTTAAATGGACATATTTACCCTTAAAATAAATATTTCATTTATTTTTATTCTCCAACAAAATTATTACTATAATTCGGTTCAAACCAAACAGATACTATAGCAATCAAACCAAAATATTTCAATTACAATTTATAATCAAAACGCGATATTTAGAGTTTATTAAAATCGCGAACCGGAATGACCAGTTCATGTTCCGAACTGAAAAAATAAAATACATTTATTGTTGAATTTAGACTATTTTAAAATAAAAAATAAAATTTTAAAATAAAGACGGTTCAAAATCGCGAACTGGATCCGGAACCGCCGGATCACGGTTCATGATCCAGTTTTTTTTTTTTTATTCTTAAATTTAATAAATTGAAATCCAAATATTGGGTTCTAGATCTGAATCATAACTGAAAACTTTTAATTCGATTGCTATAGTGTCTAGTTCAGTTCGAACCGAACCATGGTAATCGCTACATATACGCAATAATTTGTTGGAGAAGTAAAATAAATAAAATGTTTACTTTAAGGGTAGAAATGTCAATTTAATATATTTGGGGGAAAAACCACCACTTTTAAAATAATTGAGAGGGCTAATGTGCTTACATAAATAATTGAGGGGGAAAAAGTGCTATAAGTATATAACTTAGGGAGAAAAAGTGCCATTTTCCCTAATAATAATAATAATAATAATAATAATAATAATAATAATAATAATAATAATAATAATAATAAAGAAGTAAATCCAAGTTGGTTGATGCTTGCTCCGCTGTTCAGTTCTCATTCTTACTGGTACCGAACCTTAAATTTTTTATTTGATTTCTTTATAGTTTGTTTTCTACATTGCACTTTTGTTGTTTGTCGCAATTGTTCTTTACCTCACAATTATATCTAACTTGAGTTATATTTACAATATTCAGTATTTTCCTTAGTTTCATGTTTTTCTATAAATTTAATGTGCTTTACAGTCATTCTAATTTTGATTTCCAGTGCATTATAATTATTTTCTAGTACTGGAATATATTTCGAGTGCACTAGCAATGACATATTGTGTCCAAAAATTAACTATATAGTAATTGACACTTGTTCTTTTAATATCAACTATACAGATAGATGATTATTCATCTTATCAATAAAAATATTCTAACTGAATATTTTTATTTGATGTTTCATGTTTGTACTCTTTAAACATTGGATTTGAAGTTTGAACTACGTGATTCATGTTTGTAATGTTTGAACTTTGAACTTTGGATTCTAATTTCTAAGTATGTGATGTTTTGGTAATTAGATTGCTATTAGTATGTGATGTTAGTATTTACTATTTAGTAGTATGTTTAAACTTTGAATTATTATTTTGTTATATAACGTTTATATTTTAGATGTGGATTATGTGAATAGGTATTGTTTGGTAGTATGTTTGGAAAATTATAAAATGTTGAAATTTGATGATCGTAATTCTCGTAAAGTCTTAAATCGAACCGAAACCCGAACCGAATTAAATCCGAATCGAAACCAAACCGATTGAAACCGAACCGAAGCCGAACCGAACTATAATGTTAAACCGAATGGTTCAACTTGTCTAAAACCGAAAAACCGAAACCGAAAAAAAACCGAACCGAAGACCGAAGTGCCCAGCCCTAGTCTAGGGTTATTTTCTTTTAATTTAAGAAATCAACTTCAACATTTTTTTTTATTTAAGAAATCAACTTCAAATAAATGCTTCACATATAATATAGTAAATGAAATCTATCTATACTATATATAAAAACAAAATCCTGAAATTTTAACTTCCCGCCCAATTCCTAAAAAAATCTCTCTTCCTAATAAAATATATTGATTTCTACTCTCTTCCTAATAAAATATATTGATTTCTACTTTCCTATTCGTACAATAATTCTGGGTTTAAATTCTATTCTAATATTGTAAAATAGTGTAATACAATCTATACTATCTATACTATATATAAAAACAAAATTCTGGAATTTTAACTTCCCGCCTAATTCCTAAAAAATCTCTCTTCCTAATAAAATATATTGATTTCTACTTTCCCATTCGTACAATAATTCTGCGTTAAAATTCTATTCTAATATTAATAAATAGTGTAATACAATCTATACTATATATAAAAACAAAATCCTGGAATTTTAACTTTACGCCCAATTCCTAAAAAATCTCTCTTCCTAATAAAATATATTGATTTCTACATTCTCATTCGTACAATAATTCTGCGTTAAAATTCTATTCTAATATTATAAAATAGTGTAATACAATCTATACTATATATAAAAACAAAATCCTGAAATTTTAATTTCACGCCCAATTATTAAAAAATCCATCTTCCTAATAAAATATATTGATTTCTACTTTCCCATTCGTACAATAATTCTGCGTTACAATTCTATTCTAATATTATAAAATACTGTAATACAATCTATCTATACTATATATAAAAACAAAATCCTGGAATTTTAACTTCCCGCCCAATTCCTAAAAAATCTCTCTTCCTAATAAAATATATTGATTTCTACTTTCCCATTCGTACAATAATTCTGCGTTACAATTCTATTTTAATATTATAAAATAGTGTAATACAATCTATACTATATATAAAAACAAAATCCTGAAATTTTAACTTCTCGTCCAATTCCTAAAAAATCTCTCTTCCTAATAAAATATATTGATTTCTACTTTCTTCTTAATAAAATATATTGATTTCTACTTTCCCATTCGTATAATAATTCTGCTTTAAAATTCTATTCTAATATTATAAAATAGTGTAATACAATCTATATCTATACTATATATAAAAACAAAATCCTGGAATTTTAACTTCCCGCCCAATTCCTAAAAAATCTCTCTTCCTAATAAAATATATTGATTTCTGCAATAATTCTGGGTTAAAATTTTATTGTAATATTATAAAATTGTGTAATACTATTCATACTCTAATCTATATTTATTTCATATATCAGTGTTGCAAAAATCGTGTCGCTGGCCGCAGAGAGGAAGGCCAGAATCGGCCTCCTCAGCGGCCGCCTCGCCGGCTGAACCGGCCTTTAATTTTTTTATTTTTTATTTTTAAGTTGTAAAGTGTCAAAAGTTCGGCAAGGCATAATTTTTGACTCCGTTGTCCGTTTTGGACAAATATTTTTTTGAAATCGCGTATTTTTTCAAGATCTATCCACTGCAAACAGCCGTAGGCGGTTTGGCCCACCAATTTCTAAAAAGAAATAATTTATTAAAGAGTTTCTAAGAAAAAACTATGAGAACCTTATGTTTTATTATGAATTTTTAAAATTTTTAATTAAACAATTGTCATGTGTATTATTTAATAATCTTTCTTTATAATTTGTCAAATTATTTAATTATGGTAAATTTGAGAATAATTAATGATGGTAATAGAAATCCTAGAAGAATATAGAATTGAACAATATTTAATTATTGTGACTCACGGAATACAAGAGTTAATGCCATTTTTGGTCCTAGACTTATTGAGGCATTGGCACTTTTCATCCTCCATAATAAAAATTGCCACTTAGTAGCCACTGTTATTGATCGTTGGACAGTTTTGATCCTCCGTCAATGACGTCGTTTGTTTACCGTGAATTAGAATGGTTTTTCTGTCTTTTTATGTTCTAATCCTTGTATTTCTCCATCCATTGATCACTGCTACATCCATTTCTTCAAACTGAAGTTATCCGCTTCAGTCCTTTCTAACATTAAGAAACCATCTTCACCCAACTAACAATCACGAATTTTACATTTGACATCAATCTCAAGATAATGGAAACAAGTGCAGTTGGAATAGAAAGGGCGTTAGTCCATGCCTGTGGAAATTTTGTCGAGCATACAACATAACTAGCAAAGTCAGGAATATCACCCAACCCCTCCCCTAACCTTTCTGCATCAACTATAATAGGTATGCCCCTACTCTTTGCCTCCTGCACTACAATCAAAGCAGTCTCATGCAGCCTTCCATCTAAGTAGACAATATTTACTCCAAGCGCTAAAGACAATTTTGATTTGGGTATGTAAACCCTCAGATATCATGGGTGGATATCCTGGAGTGAAAATGCACGTGCGAGTTTTTTTTTTTTTTTGGTTGTCAACAATGACATATGTGAATGGTGAGTTTCCTTCTTTGGGGAGCGGCGGATTCCACATTTTTAGCTTGAAACTTCAATGAATTTCACGTAAAATAACATAGTAGAGTTTTTGAGGTTCTGCACCAAGTAGTTGTGGTCAGAGAGAGAGAGAGAGATGGGAAGGATATTTGTGGTCAATATGGAAGGGAGGACTTACAGGTGCAAATTCTACATCACGTCATCTACAACTACAACTGCTATTTACCATAGGAGGGTTCGCCGACTTGCTGCCCTCTCTTCTTCGCCGGAACCAAAAACCACTGGTGAAGGCCCCAATCTCGCCGGATCTGTTGATGCACCGCCAGATCTGCCTTACTGGTCCGTCGCCGGAAGGAGTTACTGCCTCGTATGCTCGCCGTCGTACACACAACTCGCCGGAGAAGAACCTCGCTGCTACTCACTACCGACGGTTACTACTTAGCCGCCAAGTCTTGCCATCTTGCGTCACAGGAGTCACAACAGCGCTGGTCTAAACAAGATTAGAAGAATAAGACATAAAAAGACAGAAAAGCCCTTCTAATTCACGGTCAACAAACGACTTCATTGACGGAGGATCAAAACTGTCCAACGACCAATAACAGTGTCTACTGAGTGGCAATTTTTATTATGGAGGATGAAAAGTGTCAATGCCTCAATAATTCTAGGACCAAAAATGACATTAACTCCAGAATACAATACAAGAATATTTAATTATGGTTATATTATTATTGTGCCTCACGACCATTATATACTAACAGTACTTGAAAAGAAGCTAATAATAATAATAATAATAATAATAATAATAATAATAATAATAATAATAATAATAATAATAATAATAATAATAATAATAATAATAATAATAATAATAATAATATAATAATAATAATAATAATAATAATAATATAAGTGGTAATAATAATATCTAAAAGTAATTAAGTGTTAATAATAATAGTAAGAATATTAACGTAAGAGTTGTAACATAGAATAAATTGTAATAATTAATAACTATAGTCTAGGATTAAATTTGAAATTGTCAGGAAAGATAAACGACCTCGGGTGAAATTAACTCTTAAATAATTATATATCGATTTAAATATTCTTAATATATTACAACAATTCAATTCTGTGCATCGCACGGGTGAAAATACTAGTTATAATATAGTAGAAAATAGGAATTAATATTATTGGTAAAGTATATATTAGTTGAAATTGAACTTATCTTTAGTAAATCTTTTTTTTTTTACACTTCCGAAAGATTCTTTTGAGCCTTCAACATGTGTGCATGTGCACATACAGAACTATAAACTGTCATTTTTAGATTGAATTCATCTTTCATGCGTAGCTGTTAGGGCTGGGCATTTCGGTTCGGTTTAACCGAACCGAACCGAACCAAACCGAACCGAAGCGGTTTGGTTCGGTTTGGTTTCAAACCGAAAAACCGATCGGTCCTAAGATTTGAGAAACCGATCGGTTCGGTTTGGTTCGGTTTAAAACCGAACCAAACCGACAAACCGATCGGTTTTTTAAAAAAAAAATAAAAAAATATATAATATATATAATAACTAATAATATATATAAATAAACTTTAATATAATCTAACATTCTAAGATCTAACCCTAATTTCCAGTTCACCCTTACCAGTTACGACAACACTTCACGCCTTCACGTATGCCATCGGTTTGATATGTGAAAAAGGAGATGTGCAACAAACATCAAATGAGTTGGATATATACTTGATGGAAAAGATTGAAATGCCAACTCCTAATAGATTGGGTATGCAATTTGATATTTTGTCATGGTGGAGGAAAGAAAGTATGAAATTCCCAATCTTGTCACAAATGGCACGTGATGTTCTTGCAATGCCAGTTTCTAGTGTTGCATCAGAGTCTGCTTTTAGCACTTCGGGCCGTATTTTAGACCAATATCGGAGTTCTTTGACACCGTATATGGTAGAGGCATTGATTTTGACACAAGATTGGTTACGGTCTTCACTCCAATCTGATTCAACAGTAAGCCTCGCTCAAATATTGGAAGAAACTCAGTTTATGGATATGCTTGCAGAAGGTAAGTTACAATTTTATATTTTTTTATGAATTTATGTATAGTATATACTATATTGGTTTATGCTTCAATATTTTATTATTTTAACTTGTTTTTGAACCTTTTGTTTTGTTGTACAGAGATTCGCAAATCAACAGGGCAACGTCATATTGATCTGTGACCGTGATGATGGATGAACAACTTAACAACCTATGAGTTTGGAATTCGTTTTGTTATGTTGATTGTTTTTGAATTGTTATGTTGGTATCCTTTATTTAGATATTAGACTTTGGATTTGAGTTATTGATTCATGTTTGTAATGTTTGAACTTTGAACTTTGGATTCTAATTTCTAAGTATGTGATGTTTTGGTAATTAGATTGCTATTAGTATGGGATGTTAGTATTTACTATTTAGTAGTATGTTTAAACTTTAAATTTTTATTTTGTTATATAACGTTTATATTTTAGATGTGGATTATGTGAATAGGTATTGTTTGGTAATTGGTAGTATGTTTGGAAAATTATGAAATGTTGAAATTTGATGAATGTAATTCTCGTAAAGTCTTAAACCGAACCGAAGACCGAACCGAATTAAATCCGAACCGAAACCAAACCGATTGAAACCAAACCGAAACCAAACCGAACTACAATGTTAAACCGAATGGTTCAACTTTTTCTAAAACTGAAAAACCGAAACCGAAACCGAAACCGAAAAAACCAAACCGAAAACCGAAGTGCCCAGCCCTAGTAGCTGTATTTTCACCAACTAATTTAATAAAGTTTATTTTGTAAGTAAATGTAAAATGGATATTAACTAAAATCTAGGTAATATTGTTTTTATATTCACGTATTAACGTAATAACATTGATGGGGGTATGGACCCCGGCCCAAGAAGAGCAAGCCCAAAAGGTGAAGTCCAGGAAGGATGGAAGAGCCCAGAGCGAGTAAGGCACGACCCAGTAGATGAAAGTTTCGACCAGTAGCAGAGCCCGACAGAGGCCTGGACCGAGTCCGGGAGTCGGCCCAGGCCCGGGGTAAAGAGAGGACTCGGCAAGAGCCGTTGCGCGGCATTTAAGGGGCTCAACCAGTGAGCCGTTGAGAGGCCCAAAGAGCCGTTGGCCGGCCCAGTAACGGCACCCAACGGCCTTAAGACATAATTAGCCCCTAATGACCTTTTATTACGTTGTAACTCAGTTTAAAGGAGGGCCTGTTATATGAAGGCCCCTCCGTGAATGTAAAAGGGGCGAGTCCATGCCCAGATAAGAGAGAGACACCATTTTTGCTACTCCTGTTCATTATTTCCATTTTCAGAGCTTTTTTGTTGAAAGGTGAATCCACCGACCAAAGGTTGTGTTGGACCTCCCTGGGCCCAAAAACCCTAAACGTACTCAGCACCAGGTATACTAGTAAGTCGTTCTTTGAAAGCAGCCGAAACGCGATACACGCCCTTGGAGAAAATCTTTTACGCTTTGGTGTTCACCGTGCGCAAACTGGCACCCTACTTCCAAGCCCACACCGTTCGAGTCTTGACAGATCAACCCCTGGGAAGCGTGTTACGGAATCCCACATTATCCGGTCGGCTCGTAAAGTGGGCAGTAGAGCTGACCCAATACGGAATCGAGTACCAGCCTCGCCCGTCAATCAAGGGACAGGCCCTGGCCGACTTCTTGGTCGAGTGCACTGCAGGAGAAGAAGACAAGGACGCCATCTCGGAGGGTGGCCCCAGCGAATGGTGGGAGATGCACGTGGATGGAGCGGTGAGTCGCCAACATTGCGGTGGCGGAGTCATGTTGATTACCCCTGAAGGGTTCAGGCTTTATTACGCTCTGAGTTCTCTATTCCAGACATCCAACAATGAGACCGAATACGAAGCTGTATTGGGTGGTCTACGACTCGCCAAGACATTAGGGGCAGGATACCTACGAATCAAGACCGACTCTCGTCTGGTGGTGGGGCAAGTGTCTGGGACCTGCGAAGCTAAGAACGCCCGGATGGCTCAATATAAGGAGAAGACGGTAGAGCTATTGAAGGGATTCGGTGCCTACGAGATAGAGTATATCTCGCGAGCCGACAACACAGAAGCAGATATACTGTCGAAAATCGCTTTGGAAGGCGTGCCGGATCATCTCGTCAGAATCTGCCAAAAGGAGGAACTGGTCCGACCCAGCATAGAGGAAGCGACCCTAGAGATCCAGCAAGTGACAACCGAAGAATGGGACCGGGTGAAGAACCCTGAGATGTTCTGGATTGAAGATATTCGACGCTATAAGGAGAAGGGAGAATTGCCAAAGGACCCCGGAGTCGCCGCCCGGGTCCGCCACAAGGCTCCGTCGTTCGAGATTATTGATGGACAATTGTACAAACGGTCGTTTGGGGGTCCCCTCCTCAAATGCTTACTCAGACCTGAGGCGGAGAAAATAATGGACGAGGCACATCGTGGAATCTGCGCAGCCAACCAGGGCGCCCACACTCTCGCCCGGAAGCTAGCTGGTTGTTCAAGGCTACTACTGGCCCACTATGATGAGGGACTGCATCGAGTGGATAGCCAAATGCATGATTTGCCCGCATTCGCTCGAAAAGATACTCAGCCAGCTACTTTCTACACGCCAGTTACTACGGCCATCCCATTCGTGAAGTGGGGTATTGACATGTTGGGCCCACTGCCAGTCGCCCCCGGACGTTTGAAGTTCTGTGTGGTAGCTATCAACTACTTCACCAAATGGGTTGAGGCTGAGCCACTAGCCACTATCACCGAATATCAGTGTCGAAGCTTCTTGTGGAAGAAAGTAATCTGCCGCTTTGGATTACCTGAGCATGTGGTCAGCGATAACGGCCGACAGTTTGACTGCCAACCCTTCGCCGATTTTTCCCGACGACATAGTATACACTACACTAAGGTGTCAGTCGCTTACCCCCAGGCCAACGGACAGGTCAAGAATGCAAATCGTACAATCGTAGACGGAATCCGAAAAAAGTTGGAAGACATTGGAGGAAACTGGGCGGACGAACTTGACCGAGTTCTATGGGCCTACCGAACTACTCAGAGGTGGGCGACCGGTGAAAGCCCGTTCTCCTTAGCGTATGGCTTCGAGGCCAAAGTTCCAGTAGAAGTCGTCGAGCCCACCCACCGAGTCCGCAATTACTCAGATGAAGGAAACGAGGAGAGCCTCAGGATTGAAAAGAACTTCTTAGAAGAGCGAAGGGAAGCCGCACATGCCCGTATGGTGGAATATCAGCAGGCCGTAAAGAGATATTGGGATCGGAGGATTCGCCCACGAACCTTTCAAGTAGGCGACCTCGTGCCACGAGATCGACAGGCGAGCTAGCCCACGAAAGGAGGAAAGTTCGTGGTCAAGTGGGAAGGGCCTTATCGCATTGCTGCTATGGTCCAAGCCGGCACATATAAACTGGAGACATTGGAGTGGAAGCCCGTCGACCGGATCTGGAATGTTACTCACTTGAAGAAGTTCTATCAGTAAAGTGAAGTTCTATCAGTAAAAGGTTAGCTCCGTGTATTCACTTGAGGCTCAACTTTGAATAAATATTATCGCTTTCCGCATCTTAAAAATAGTTTCTGAGAAAGAAAAAGCCTAAAGGGTCGCCTCGACTGAGGGACTCGGCGAGAAAAGATACGGAACAAGGGCCCAAACCCTTAGACGTTTCCGAGAAAAAACATACAGGAGTCACCTCGACTGAGGGACTCGGCGAGAAAGTAAAGAAACGACGGGGCACTGATCCTAAACAGTTTCTGAGAAAGAAAAAGCCTAAAGGGTCACCTCGACTGAGGGACTCGGCGAGAAAAGATAGGAAACAAGGGCCCAGACCCTTAGACGTTTCCGAGAAAAAGCCTACAGGAGTCGCCTCGACTGAGGAACTCGGCGAAGAAGTAAATAAACGACGGGGCACTGACCCTAAACAGTTTCTGAGAAAGAAAAAGCCTAAAGGGTCACCTTGACTGAGGGACTCGGCGAGAAAAGATAGGAAACAAGGGCCCAGACCCTTAGACGTTTCCGAGAAAAAGCCTACAGGAGTCGCCTCGACTGAGGGACTCAGCGAGAAAGTAAAGAAACGACGGGGCACTGACCCTAAACAGTTTCTGAGAAAGAAAAAACCTAAAGGGTCGCCGCAACTAAGGGACTCGGCGAGAAAAGATAGGAAACAAGGGCCCAGACCCTTAGACGTTTCCGAGGAAAAGCCTACAGTAGTCGCCTCGGCTGAGGGACTCAGCGAATCAAAAAACTAACGTATTAGGAGTCACTAGGGCGTAAGGATTCAATAGAGGCAGTCGCAGGGCATAAACAAAGATTGCATAATGAGAAGAAAAGTGCGAGAAGAGCTTTAAAAAAGTTTTCATTCATTAAAAGGCACGAATAGGAGACCTGCCCTTACAAAAAGATTATTAAAAAAAAGCGCTAGACTATGGGGGAGGGGGTGTCGACGTCGACTTCCTCGACTCGTTCTTCCGCCGATGTTCCAGCTGGAGGAGCGGGTGAAGGGTCTTCCGCCGGAGGGAGCGGCTCAGTCGACACTACCGGACTCGCCACAGGAGAAGCCATTGGATCAACAGGTGCGTCAGCGACCGACAGAGGATCAAGTACCGGCTTGAAACCCCAAATCTCGGGAGTGAAGGTCGAGTCGCGAGCCAGCAGGAGGGCATGGATCTCCATCTGCGCTTCACGATAGCCCATGCGGTAATCGCGCTCGCCCAGATCCAGCAAGTATTCATCTCCTTCGGGAGTCGCCAACCACTCCTTTGCCACCTCCTCCTACCGACTGGCCACCACCGACTTCACGTCTGCCTTGAAGGCAGCCGACTTCTTGTAATCGGCTACCGAGGTAGTGGCAATGGTCGCCACCTTGTCCCGCTCTTCCTCCCACTGGTGGGAGACTCTCAGCAGCTCGGCGGTGTGGACCTCCCTCGTCTTGGCGTAAACCGCATGTTCCTCTTGTCGGGCCTCCTCTGACTAGCGTAGACGAGTGGTGAGAGAATGCATCGTGGCCTTGAACGCCCGCATCCGTTTCCTCAATTCCAGCTGGAAGGTGAGGTTCTGGGAAGAAGGAAGACACGTTAGCAACAGTTGGGAGAGAGGAAATCAAAGAAAATGCCTGGAATACTTACGCGGTAAGACTGTCGTAGGGAGGCCTCCAGGATGTACTCGTCCTACATCTGGCTCGCCGTCTCGAAGTCTTTAGGAAGAAGGACGTGCTCGGCCCAGTTCTGGACCGAGTAGTTGCCCTGCCAGATCTGGGCATTTTCTTCGAGTTCCAGACCTAGTCGAATCTTCTTGGGGGCCGGCGCGTCCGACTGCTCAAATGGCCGCTTGGAGCTTGGGCTCTCAGTTGGGGGCGGAGGCGGCAGCCTAGAGGGAGAAGCAACGGGAGACGGCGACAGATCCACCATGTTCCTCGGTGGAGGTGGAGTCGCCCTGGGAGCCGAAGAAGGAAGAGATGGGGAAGTCGCGGGAGCACCCGTTGCTCGCTGAGACAATCGGCACCTCATCTTCTCTATGCAGTCAGCCATGTCCGGCGTTGGGATCTCAGCTTCGTCCGAGCTCGTGGAGTCAGAATCATACGGACCTGTATAAAGAAGAAGTAAAGGATCAGCAGTCGGGCTAAACAAGGAAACTACGGAAAGAAAGGTCACAAAGAGGCTACCTGTGGTGGCCGCGCCGGCTGGCAAAAGGCCCCATTTCTCCATGACCAATACTTGACAGAGTAAGGTCCCAAGCTCTTCAGGAACTCGGCACCCTAGATCAGGGTTTGAAGAGAGCAGTCGGCCATATGGTGGGAAAGGCGAAGGCAGTGAAAGAGGGGCGGACGAAAAAGAAATAGGGCTTCCAGTTCTTTATGGAATCTGGAAGACCCTCGAACAACTGACGCCAGGACGGGCGGAGACCTGAACGAAGCCTGGGGAGTGTGAACCGACCTTGTTCACCGTAAATAGGCATCTAAATAGATCCAGGTCGGGCTCACAGAGCCACCAGTGACGTAGGTTGATGAAGCAGGTAAGAAGGCGGTGCGAGTTGGGTACTAGTTGACCCGGAACCAGATTATAATGGCGGTAGAAAAGAGAAAGAAAATGAGAGGGTGGTACTCGGAAGCCAAAGGCCACCGAGTGCAGGTGAATACTGATGCAACCCTCTGGCGGGTCATAGATTAGCCGGCTTTCCGGAGGGAAGACGGTGGCTGAAGGCCCAAGAAGAAAACAGGCCATGTAGAGGTCCGCCTCAGAAACCTGCGACGGAAGTCCCGCCGGCCGGGGTATGGAGTCAAATTTACCCCTCGACCGTTGGGCGCCCTCGGGAAGAGCCGCCACCGTCGTGAGAGGGGCTGGGCTCAGAGGAGTGACCGCCCCCGAAGATGAAGGGGCCGGTTGAGACGAAGATGCCGATGGAGGACCAGACGGGATCTCCATACGGCGAGGAGGAGTGGAAGATGAAGACGAGGAAGTGGAGGCGGGAGACTCCGCCGAGCGGCGAGAAGGAGAAGAAGAAGGAGAAGAAGGCATGGTACCAACCTGAGTAAACTCCGGTAAGAAGAGACGCAGGAGAAGACCAAACTGGATCTCGGAGGTTTTTTGCAGAAGATATGGATGAAATGAGGAGAGGAGGGAAGACGGAGTATTTAAACGAGGGAAAATCCCAAGAGACTGCCACGTGTCATGCATCCACTGGAGGATAGCAAGGGTCGATGAGATGTGAAGGAACATTTGCAATTAATGCCCTCGAGAAGCGGAACGACGGTTGAGGCCTAGGGTTAGCCTATGACGGTGCGTCTGGCCTAGGTCTAGGACGAGTAGAGATGGCCCAGCCTATTGACATAAGACCCATCGTAGGCCACGGCCTCTGGGCTGCCTGGGTACGGGTCGAAGGTATCTCAAGAAGGGTCACTGGGCCAGGCCCACCAGTCGGCATAAGTAGCTCCGGATGAGCAAGGCCGAGTCCATTGGTCGAGTCGGGAGTCGACGTCGACCTCTCGTTGTACGAGATAAGGCGAGAGTCGGCTAATAAGAAACGTAAAGTAGTGGGCAATGCATGACAAGTAAAAAGACGAAAGAACGACAATTTATTAATCATAGAGGGATAAGGGCCTGCATCTCGGCCAGAGTTACAAAGTAAAAGACAAGTCACGGATCAGTCTTCTCTTCCGCAGGATGAGCAGGAGGCGGACCTTCCAGGAAGAGCTGAGGACGAAAGGGCGGAGGAGTCGGAACCGACTCCAGCACATCATCCAGGTAGACGGCAGGCTTCCCGTCATCAATCATCTGGAGGGGCCTCTCAATGGCGCTGGGAGACATAGCCACCCCGAAAAGAGGAGGAACCTCCAACACCTCTTCCTCATCCGGCGTTGGATCTTCCACTACGGGCTCCACTCGGCGCTCGGTCGAATCCATGGGAACCAAGTCTAACATATCCGGAGGCACTACGATGGGATCTGAGGTCGAGTCGCCCACCAGATGTCCACCGTTAGCTAGCCTCTGAAGCCTCACCTTCTTCAGACGAGCGTGTTCCTTGTTGCGAATGGAGACAGAATTCAGGAATCTTGGTTAGAGAATGGTTCCATCAAATCCGCTTGGGAAGAGCGAGATTCGCACTTTGACTGAAAAAGTAAGATCTCCCAGGGATACGGGAAAGGTCGCGGATGTCAAACCTTAGGGTCTGTCATCAGGTTGACTCGGAGACCGGTCGACCAGTGAGCTTGGGCGAGTGAAAAACAGAAATCTCGAAAAGAAATAAAAAATAGTATTATTAATCAGAAAGGCGGTACGCAGATCAAGGAGCTTATTACATCAACAAATAAAATATATAAGTGCTCCTTTCGTAGCCCTCCCTTGAAACCTCGCTGGCAGACTCCGGTTAGCACGATCACTCGTTGAGGGAAGAAGGCTCATCCCTAGAGAACATCTCCTCCGATGGTCCGGTAGGAGATGAGCAGAAGGAATCCCAGAAAGCAGGCATAATAGGCGGCACGACTGGCACCTCATCGTCTAGGTATAATGATATGAGCATTTTACACTCATATTTTAGGTACATTTTTATAATATTTTCGTATTAATTATTTCATATTATTTAACAATTAGTTATTTTTAGAGTTTAACAATTTATGAACTAAATATAATACTAAATAAATATATAATATATTATAATATATATGTATATACTACGTACCATCCTACTACTACTACTAATAATAATAATAATAATATATAATATATCTAATAAACAAATATATAGAATACATGTATATTACGTACTACTAATAATATAAATATATATAATATATAATATATTATAGTATTTACTACGTACTACATACTATACATATATATAAAATATAATACTTACTAATATATATATATATATATATATATATATATATATATATATATATATATATATATTAGTATTATGTTGGTTATGTTGGTCAAAGCAGCAGGAAATGCATAGAAGAATTGAAAGTTTCCATCCACTCATTTTGGCGCAAATAGTGGAAGTCTTCAGACATGAAGCTAAAGAATAGGAAAAGCAAATGGTGGAAATTGATTTGGCCTATTTTTAGAATGCTATAAATAGTAGAAATTTCCTATTGTAAAATCGTTCATTCTTCCCCTCTCGATTATTCTGTAAAGCCGTTATCAATGTTCATTCATTGCTAATTTCTTTAGCTTGGTTTAGTGAATTGAAGCCCCGGAATTGATTATGCTGTAAGATTATTTATTTATTTTTATTATATAATTTTTATACATTTGGGTATTAAATATTCTTCTAAGTTATTTGAATAGTTGTATCATTTAATTGCTAGGGAAGCCTACTAGTTATTTACTTGATATAATTATTTGCTATATTAGATAATGTTGTGCTACAAATTATTCTAATATTCAGTAGCAACTGGGTTAATTATTGACGGCTTAGTGATAATTGGACTCGGGCAGAATATTTTCCTAAGTTAAATGCAACCGCTTGTGCTTGTGTTATTTAGTTTGTCGGTTTTCCTAGTTCCTATTGCTGCTATTAAATTAAATCTATAGCGCTTGTCTTAGGTTATTTAGTAGTTAGGGGTAATTAAACCGCGTGTGCTTTAGTTACCTATAACTAAGGGAAAACGGAAATGAAATAATTTCACGACAAATATTCAATTGCATATTAATTACTTTACTAATCAATGATCAGTGTTAAATTCCGGTGGTGGATCTTTACTAACCAAGGTTTTCTATTATAAGTGCTTTCAATATATTAGTTTCATTGCTTTATTCGATTTATTTAATCTCTTGTTTATTTAAATTATCTTTTACTTAATCTTTATTCTCGTTATTTTCCAAACCCCCCCATTATTTCCTTGAGCACAAAAGTTAAACTAGTTACTCCTCGTGGGATCGATCCTTACTCCCGCTACTACGTTTGTAAGGTTTTAATTTGGGAGCCTACGACAGCTCACCATATAACTCCAAGGCGGTACGTAGATCAAGGAGCTTATTACATCAACAAATAAAATATATAAGTGCTCCTTTCGTAGCCCTCCCTTGAAACCTCGCTGGCAGACTCCGGTCAGCACGATCACTCGTCGAGGGAAGAAGGCTCATCCCTAGAGAACATCTCCTCCGATGGTCTGGCAGGAGATGAGCAGAAGGAATCCCAGAAAGCCCGCATAATAGGCGGCACGACTGGCACCTCATCGTCTAGGTATAACTCCAAGTATCGAGTGAAATCAACATCGGTCATCAGATCAGTCGCTGGCCCGTCCAGATCGTCGAGTGGGATAGTGAAGGTCATCCGGAAGGCTAGTTGCTCCGGGACCGCCACCTCGACGAAGGACCCGTCTTGTGCAGTAACCCTGACCATAGTTGGAGGCGGGGGGTCGGCCGAGGTCGGAGTGTTCGCCGCGGAAGATGGAATAGTTTTCGGCGGCTGGGAAATAGAGGAAGCAGCACCAACATGAGGCCTCCAGGAGGAAGGTCGAGGAGCCTTCTTCTTGCCCTCTCTTTCTGGCCTCGACCGCTTAGAGGGAAGAGGGCAACGAGGCGACCCAAAGTCTATCTTCTTTCCTTTCATAGGGGAGCGGCCCATGATTGATCAAGGAGGTGATGGAAGATGGAAAGACCAGAGTGCTATTTATAGGCTCCCCAAAGAGAGGGGAGGAATCTAAACGGCCCCGGTGAATCAGGCGAGATTGCGAAAAATCTGGGCATTACTCGGACAATTAAATAGAAGATTCGCTGATTAAGGGGAAGAGATATTGCTACTTTCCCATACCCGAGTTAGAGGACCGAGTATGAGAAAGTGAGGGACTAGTTGATGGGGTATGGACCCCGGCCCAAGAAGAGCAAGCTCAAAAGGTGAAGTCTAGGAAGGATGGAAGAGCCCAGAGCGAGTAAGGCACGACCCAGTAGATGAAAGTTTGGACCAGTAGCAGGACCCGACAGAGGCCTGGACCGAGTCCAGGAGTCGGCCCAGGCCCGGGGTAAAGAGAGGACTCGGCAAGAGCCGTTGCGCGGCATTTATAGCGGCATTTAAGGGGCTCAACCAGTGAGCCGTTGAGAGGCCCAAAGAGCCGTTGGCCGGCCCAGTAACGGCACCCAACGGCCTTAAGACATAATTAGCCCCTAATGACCTTTTATTACGTTGTAACTCAATTTAAAGGAGGGCCTGCTATATAAAGGCCCCTCCGTGAATGTAAAAGGGGCGAGTCCATGCCCAGATTAGAGAGAGACACCATTTTTGCTACTCCTGTTCATTATTTTCATTTTCAGAGCTTTTTGTTGAAATGTGAATCCACCAACCAAAGGTTGTGTTGGACCTCCTTGGGCCCAAAAACCCTAAAACCAACAAACATAATACCATATAGAAAAGACATATTAGTTATATTCTATAATATAATAATATTTTTGGTAACATTATTGTTTGCAAATTCTCCGTATTTTTTTTTAAGTATTTATAATACAGTGTAGAAAAAATATTAATTAATTAGGTAATAACATAATAGCATAATTGGTAATATTATGTATGGTATTACTGTGTAGAATTTTTGGATGTTTATCACCAACTAATTTAATACAACTTATTCTGTAAGCAAATGTAAAATAGAAATTAACTAAAATCTTGGTAATAGTGTTTCCATATTCAATGCGCTCACGTACTAAAATGGAAAAGAAAATTGTCAAATTATTGCATTTTAATTTTACACAATAATATTACACAGTAGAATATATCAAATCACAATTATATCATAAATCTTTCACACTTTAAAACAATGGAATGGAAATTAAAAATGGAATGGAAATATTTCAATAATAATATTCTACATCATCAAGTAAAGGAAAATTAAAAATGGAAAAGAAATATTTTAATAATAATATTCTACATTATCAATAGTAAAATCATATTTTAAAAAATAGTAACAGGGCGTTTGGTTGGAGATGTGGAATTACGTGAGAAAAGATTTGCAATTCCATGGGAGATGAATTACTGAGAATAAAGTGGGAATTTAAATTCCAATGTTTGGTTGACAGGAATAGAATTACTGGAAATTTCAATTCCAATGTTTGGTATACATGGAAATTGAAAGGGAATAAGTAGTATAAAGTCTAAAATGTCCATTGTTGTTGTCAAATATTAATTTTAGATTAAAAAAGGGAGGGGTAATTTTGACTCATCACTATCTTTTTTTCTTCTTAAAATCCCAGGAATTAAAATACCAGGGGGAGACATGGGATTTTAATTCCACGAAAATGGAGGAATTGCAATTCCATGGAATTGCAATTCCTTTCAACCAAACAAGGGAATTTTGTAGCATTTGGAATTAGGTGGGAATTAAGTGGAAAGAGAATTTAAAATCCCTCCAACCAAACGCCCTATAAAGGTAAATTAAAAATGAAAAGAAAATTAAAAATAAAACAGAAATATTTGAACAATAATATTCTACATCATCAAATAAAAATAGGACATAAATTAGGTAAAAATATCACTGAATCTATATTCTAATTGACTAATTGATTGAAAATATAAAAGGAAATTGATATTAATGATCCATAATTGACTAAAATAAAAAAAACAAATGGCCAATCATTGCATTATAATTAAAAATGAAACAGAAATTAAAAATTAGACAAAAATATTTTAATAATAATATTCTACATCATCAATAGTAAATGCATATTTTAAACAATAGTAAAAGTAAATTAAAAATGGAACGGGAATATTTCAATAATAATATCTACATCATCAATTAAAAATGGAATGAAAATTAGGTAAAAATATCAGTACATTTTGATATTCTAATTGACTGAAAATAAAAAAAGAAAAATTGGCTTAAAATGAATCTGATATTCTAATTGATTGAAAATAAATAAAAAAAAAAGAATAATTGGCTGAAAGTGTATATGATATTACTAATTGACGAAAAATATAAAAGGATCACTAATTGAGTGATATTCTATCATTATATATTTTCACCCGAGTAACCTGTCCTGATGGACGGAAAGCGTTAGCTCTAGACGAGGATGGACAAGATCGTGTTGACACTACCAATGTCATCTACAAAGAGGTTTCAATAATGTGTTAATACAATCGTTGATATTATGTTTTTTTAAATGACAAAATTGCTATATATCTAGACAAAAAACATATCTTCCGTATATACAAATAATTAAGATAGCAATTCATTCCTATAACTGAGTTGCTAGAGAATGAACACATTTACCTAATTTATAAAAAAAAAAAAATACTAAACGATGATAAATAAAACCCAAAGTTACCGCACTGCATGCGTAGATCAATTATTTGCTCAAATTCAAGCAATGATAACATTAAAACACATAAATGATTCAAATCACATATTCAATTGCACTATACAATATTTGATGTTCTAATTTAAATAATTATATATCAATCTAAATATTCTTAATATATTATAACAAATCTATTCCGTGCATCGAACGGGCGTAAATACTAGTGTTTTAAATAAAAATATTTATATTGATATTTATGGTCTATTTAAACCATTAAGCAAAAGGGGTGGTTTGTAATTGAGTGAGTGATATTCTTTGTCACAAAAAATAAAATCAATTCATCATTAACCAAAGGTTAAAAGTTCGATTCTTAACTTTGGGTATAAAGTAACATGAAATCTTAAAGCCAACTATCTCACTCAATAAAGAGTTAATTACCAAAATGGTCCTTTGACTATTACAAAATTATCAAGAGAAAATTTCAATTTTGGTCACACGACAATATGTGCTTTGTTAATTTCAGCACCTAACTTTTAAAAGTGTCAATTTAGTACCTTGAGTATGTAATTTTTGTCAATTTTGGTCACTCCGGCCTAATTGACGGTCAAATTTGGCCGGAATAATTTAATCCAACATTTCTGAGGGGTAAAATGGTATTTTCTATGATAATGTCTCATATTTAATTTAAGATAGATCATTAGCGCAACATAGATTCTCGTTTTCTTCATCTGACAAGCACCTGCAGTGATCTAACTCATCCATCTCAATAGTTCGACCGACACTGACTAATCCATCCCTCCACGATATTTTCATGTTAGACTCAGATGCATTTCCAAATGAGGAATCGGAAAGCAAAGATGCAGCAGCATCCCTGCGTTTTTGACATTCAGCGATGCCGATGAAACTAAAAGGCGAGGTTGAATTAGTAAACTTGAAACTCATCCCAGGAGCATCATGAGTTGGCATCTAATTCTGAGGTGATAGGTTCGCTTTGCGAAGAATTTCTGTAACCTTATCAAGTTCATATTTGAATCCAGGCTGCTTATGATGTTCGTCTACATTAAGCCACGACAATCCAAAATCTAGGGCTGAGCTTGAATCTAACTTGGGGGTCTGAATGACATTACCACAGCTTAACGTGCTCGTAGAATGTGGAGAATTATCCATCACAAAGCTATCATTTTTCTCATAGGAAGGCTTGGATAACTCTTGCAATTCAGATTCCATTGGAGAATGCAAAACGATCCTTGTCTTCCCCACGGTGCTACAATCGCAATCCAAATCAGATTTTAATCCAACATTTAGTATAAATTAATTCGGTCAACACCAAAGGATACAAAAGACCATTTTGCCCCTCAAATTTTAGACTAAATGTTGTATTAAATTTTTCCGGCCAAATTTGGCCGGCAATTTGGCCGGAGTGACCAAAATTGACAAAAATTACATACTCAAGGTACTAAATTGACACTTTTAAAAGTTAGATGCTGAAATTAACAAATCCCTTATAATCGTGTGACCAAAATTGAAATTTTCTCAAATTATCAATTTGGTCATCGACTATTTTTTTTTACCTAATAAAGTCCTTAACTATGTAAAAGTTAACCAAAATGGTCATCTGTTAAAATAAGCTTGTAACGTCCGTTAAATTGAAGGGTAATAAAGGAATTTTAGGATGCTAGTCGGTCAGCGCGGGCTGCCCACGATATTTAATCCAAATTCTTAATTCTAAATTCTGATTCGAAGGTTAGTGTTCGGCATTGAGAGCGAGAGCGCATCAGACTGGTTCGAGAGAGTGGGTTCGCTACGTACCGCTACCTAAATCCCAACAGATTCGAAATAAGAGAGGTTTGAGAGGTCTCCCAGCAAGATGCAACCTGGGAGTGGGATTCGCGCACACCCTGCACCAAGAAAGTGGTTGTAATTTTATTTCTGTTTGTGTACTGCTTTTGACGCATGCTTTTTTGGGTAATGGGTAGGGTAATGTGTATGATTATGTTCAGATACGTTGTTGTTATAGGCTGCATTTTGGCTTTTTGACTGCAATGATCAGATATGTCGCTATGTATGCTGCAATAATGTATATAAAGATGTGTTTAAAGCATTGGTTTGAGTTGAATAATGTCTGTAATGTTTAAAGCACATGGGGACACTGCATTGGTTTGAGTTGAAAATCCATTTACTGGAAATCAATATATATATATATATATATATATATATATATATATATATATATATATATATATATATAGTTTGTTTTTGTTGCATGGGGAAATCAATGTATATACATGGGGACCACTGCAAAATATATAGTTTGTTTTTGCTGCAAACGAAACCAGTATGGGGACCACCATTATATATGCTTTTTGAATATTGTCTGTATAAACAAGCATACTATGTCTTTTTCATTTTTTTATTTATTTTTTTTATTTATTTATTTTTTTAAATTTATTGGATGTTTGGAATTTATAAAGTTGTGTTGAAGTTATTAAAGTGCATTTTATATATCAGGTGGTCAAGAGAACACTACTTTCAATCTTAAACTAAGGCATGGTGGTAGGATAGAAGTAGGCAACCCACCTAAGTATGTTGGAGGAACTGTTAAGTGGTTTTGTAACATGGATTATGATGAGTGGGGAATAATGACTTTATGGGAGAAAGTTCAACAGTTGGGATATAAGATAGATGGATGTAGATGTTTTTCTAAGAGTGATATTGGATTGGTAGAGTTAATTTTAGATTTGGATGCTTGGAGCTTGGTTAACTCTATTGTGAGACCTAAGGTACTAGAGATTTGGGTTATTGTAGGGGTGGTGGGAGAAGATGAAAATCAGATTGCAGAATATGAAATACCAGAAAATGACATTTATGAAGAAGAAAATCAGAATGTAGATCCAGAAAATGATATTAGGGAAGAAGAAAATGATAGTGAGGAAGAAGAAAATTACAGTTCAGAAGTTGAGTTGGACCAATTTGAAGGAAGTGACTATGAAATTGAGCAAGGTCAAGTTGATGATCAAGAATTTGTTAAATACACAGATCCAGAAATAGAGTATGCAGGTGAGGGAAACCTAGAAGTGGTACATGATGCAGGTGAGGGAAATAAAAGGCCTAGTAACAGTGAGGTTAACTTTTCTGATGAGGAAAGAGGGACTGATGTACATTTGGGTGTGTCTATTAGGCCTAATCCTCCTCTTCCAGAGTTGCCAAATCCTTTGTGGCTTGGTAGAGCTTTTATGGGTAAAGAGGATTTCAAAAATGCAGTGAAGACATATGGAATACAGTATGGAAAGGAGCTGAAATTTAAGAAGAATGATAAGGTTAGGTGTGTAGCTGTATGTACCCAAAGTGATTGTAAGTGGCAAGCAACCTGTAGAAGAGATCCTGATGAAGCCTTTTGGAAGGTGACTGTTTTCAATGATGAGCATGTTAATTGTCCATGGGTGAGTGACAACAAGTTGATAACTTCATCCTTAGTTGCAAAGAGATGGAAAACAAAAATTGCTGGAAATAGTAATTGGAAGATGGGTGAGTTTAGAAAGGCAGTCTGCATTGATGAACACCATTCTTTAAGTAAAAGGCAAGCCTATAAGGCATTGGACTTTGCTAGGCGTGAAATAAAGGGTGAGCTTGAAGATAACTTCAACAGAATATGAAGTTACCGTTTAGAGATACAAAAAACAAATCCAAGATCCAGATGTGAGGTAAAGTTATCTGATTTACAGTATGAGGGAGGAAAGAATAGATTTCTTAGAATGTATATGTGTTGGGAGGCTTGTAGAGATGGGTTCAAGTACTGTAGAAAGGTTATTGGGGTAGATGGTTGTCATATTAAGGACAAAGCAAGGGGGATGATGCTTACTGCAATTGGGATTGATGGGAATGAAGGGCTATTCCCTATTGCCTATGCCATAGTTGAAGGGGAGAATAAAGATTCTTGGTGTTGGTTTTTGGAGTGGTTGTGCATAGACCTTCAGATTGATGCTTTTTCTCAACAGGAATACACCTTCATATCTGACAAGCAGAAGGGGCTTATCCCTGCATTGGAGCATCCGTTGTTTACAAAAAAGGTTGGCAGACCAAGAAAATTAAGGAAGAAATCTGCGGATGAACTAACCAAAGATGGAGTGAAAATGTCAAGAATGCATGTTACCCTTCATTGCTCATAAATTGAACATTCAACTTCTACACTACATTAAGCTAGAATAAACTTCCAAACCCATGACCAATACCATTGAAATTACTAACCAACACTGACATTGCTACAGAAACAAAAAAAAAAAATAATCACAGCTCTACATACACACTTTAACTTTTGATTCACAATAGAATTAAAAGCAATTAGAAGCTTTAGTACTAGCAGTGTATCCAAGCTTTGCTTTTAGGAAATCAATTTCGTGCTCGTTTCGATTTATTCTTCTTAGCAATCCCGGAATAATCATCTTTGATCTTGAACACATGGGTGGGTCAAACCATCTCACAAATCCACACCCACCAACAACCCTCCTCTGTATACAAAATTTGTGAATATACCAAATAATTAAATAAATAAATCCATAATCAACAAAAAAATTAAAAAAAAAAAAATCAGTTATCCCTCTCTTGTATACAAAATCTATGAGTATACCAAATAATTAAATCCACAATATAAAAAAAAAAAAAAATCAGTCAGTCCTCCCTTGTATACAAAATTTTTGAGTATACCAAATGATAATTTCAATGTTACTCACTTGGTTATCGTAAGCTCAATCCCAATACCTTCTTCCCGGGTTTTTATTCGTCCATGATGTTCGCATTTTCAATCTTTGCCCACAGTGACAATAAGAGAGGGGTGTGTCGCTATAGTAAATCTTGGGATGACAATTGCTCTCCTCGCTGTCGGCATATGAACGTTATCTTCAAGATTGTTGTTGAAGTCCAAGCGTGGTCCTCCAATGGAGATTCAGAAGAAGAATGCGTGAAGGAAATAACAAATGGAAGAATGCGTGAAGCTAGGGTTCAATTGGCTAAATAAGAGGAGAAAAATAACAATGAAAGTGAAATTCCTCTATTGCCCTTGACTTAAACAAATTTTTAACAGCTGACCTAACATAGGACCATTTTGGTTAACTTTTGCATAGTTGAGGACTTTTTTAGGTAGAAAAAATAATCGAGGACCAAATTTGTAATTTTGCGATAGTCAGAGGATCATTTTGGTAATTAACTCCTCAATAAATGTGCTTACAATTCAGCTATGTAATTAGTCACAATATATTAAAAATGAACCTACATTATATTAAGGGACCTTATATTAATTATCTATAGTGTGGGAGTGTAATGGTGTACATTGTAGTGTTGTATATTTGCCCAGCCGCCCAGGGATGGCACGAACGAAGTTTTGAATACGATTAGGGTTAGATCAGTAATAACAAAATGAATTAGTTTTGGAGTATAATCGTTTCACCGCTTCTATAAAATCTTTCTACAGAATGTCTCGACGCTCATAATCGCAAATTTCCGTGTCCTTTTCTACCAAAATTCCGCACAATCACTAACTGCTATCGCAACGATGTCGTCGGAGGCGGAGAAGAAGGCGGTGAGCAGTTCCTCGACGGTGAGCGGTTCCGATGGATCGGAGGAGAAGAAGGGTTCCGATGGAGAGGAGGGGGAGGAGAAGAAGACTTTTGATGGAGAGGAGGAGGAGCTGATGGTTAGGAGTTCTGACGGAGAGATATTCAAGCTGTCGCCGACTGCGATTCAGCAGTCGCAATTTTTAAAACGCATGATCGACGATGCCGTCAGGGACTGCATTCCCATTCCGAAAGTTACCGGAAAGATCCTCGCAATGGTGATTAAGTACTGTAAGGCTCACGCCTCGACTTTGAATTTGATTGATCTCAAGACCTTCGATGACGAGTTTATAAAAGTCGATATGGACACTCTGTGCGACCTCATACTGGTAATTTTATGATTCTGATCTGAAGCTTTAAAATAATTTATATATGTTCCTCAAGTTTGTTTAATTTGTTGTGATTACATTATTTGTATTTCCATTGCATATCCATGATTATTAGCTTGATTATTACTGTGAAATAGTAGGAACTCTATGCTAGTTGCTTAGTTTTGACTGTTTTTTTTTTTGTTTTTTTGTTTTTTTTTTTTGTTTTTTTTGTTTTCTTTTGAATACACTTCGTTTGGACTGTTATGTTTTAATTGTTCTTGATTTTAGCTCAGATCTCTCCCCTCCATGAAAGGCTGGTTTCTCCATTACTAGAAGTTGTGTTAGGTGTAATTGATTAGGTAGTATACTAATTTTGAATTCTCTCCATAAAAAGAAGATAGTTATACAACTGAATGCTAAATGATGTTAGTGTTCAACTGATGTAGTATTTGATTGTTGTTTTCTGTTAGTTCTCTTTGACACTTAAAGCTCTATTGCAAATCATTTAAACAGTTGTGCTAGTTTTAAGAGCTTCTTTTTTTTTTTTTCCTTTGTGGGAAAAAAACAAAAGATGATAGAATACTTAGTGTTCAGACTGATATGGCATATGATTGGTGTCTCCAGCTTATTCTATTGTGACATGCAAATATGGATGACAAATAACAATTGTTATTCTAGCATCATGACATCATCTACTGATAGCTAAGATGACTATCAGACACTTGAAAGCTCCATTGCAAAACATTGAAATAGTTATGCTAGTTTTGAGAGTGAGTTTATTGTTTTTTTTTTTAATTTTGAAAAAAAGTTAATGAATACATTAGTATTTAGACTGATGTGGTATATGATTGGCGTTTTCAGCTGATTCTCTTGTGACATGTAAGTATAGATTATGAATAACGATTGTTATTCAAGTATATCAATGCATGCTTAACCTCATCTACTGTAGCTAAGATGATTATCACACTTGAAAGCTCTACTGGAAAACATTGAAATAGTTGCTAGTCTTGACTCTTTAGAGCTGAGTTCATCTTATTATTTTTCTTGTGAAAAAAATGAATTATACTTGTTCCCTTTTTAAACTAAAAGGTAGTGCGATGATGAGTTGCTTCATTTCAAATGTTTGGCCCGGTGGTTTTTATGATTGAAATTGTATCAATGATTACATTTTATGATGAATGTAATATTTGTGTTTACTTTAGTTTTTGTTTTCCTCTCTCTCCCTTCTCTGTTTTCTGTTTTTCAAATGCAAGTAAATGCATTTTCTGTCTTTTTGTTCTTTAATTTTCCATTCCCCCACCTTAGTAATTAAACAGTACATTTATCCTTATGGTTGTTATTTGATCTTTTAGGCTGCGGACTACCTGCGTATTAAGGGCCTTTTGGTTCTAACTTCCCTTTCCATGTCGAGGTTGATCAAAGATAAAACTCTACCCGAGCTTTGCAAGGCATTTAACATCTATGACTTGACCTCCGAGGACTTAGAGCAGATCGATCGGGAGAACCATTGAGCTTTTGAATGATATGCTATAACTCTCTCCATTTATGGCTGATTGCTGCAGATGCTGGATAGCTGGTTTTAATCACTTGTTTGGTTCACTGAATGCTATGTTTCGTGATGCTACTGTGCTTTTGTTCTTTCATATTGACACTATCCCTGTTCCTGAATTCTGTCCTTTATTTTGGACCGGACCTTTTGGTGACCTCTTAGAACTTGCTATGGAAAATATAGTGGTTATAGCATTTTCTTTTTTGAAAACCCGTAGCTACTATATGCAATTGTTATATGGTAGGCCATGTCCACACACAACTATGTGTCTATGTGGGCCACTATGATATGCAATCGTTATACCTTGCACCACGGCTCACAGAGCACGCCTCTCAAGATGACGTCGTTTTGGGAGGCGCAATAGGGAGTATGTGTATTTTTTTATGCAGTTATGTGTGTTTGTTTTACTATTATGTGTATTATTTTTATAAAGTTTGTGAAACGATATCTTTTTGCATTAGGGTGTGCAATGCAATGCGCACCTTGGTGCACGATATAAATTGCCCTTGAACCTATGTATATATAATTAAATGATATTTTAATGTTGTTATAATGAACCTATGTTAGGATGTCAATTTAGCCTGAACCCGATAGGCCAACCCGATAAAACCAAAACCGACAGGGCCGGTCCGAACGTGCTAGCCTAATAAAACACATTAGCCCGACGAGCCCGAAACTGATTAGCCTGATGGCCCGATAGGGCTAGCCTGAAATTAAAAGGGCTAGCCCGACAACCCGAACTATTGAAAATTATTTTTTATTATAAAAGTGATGTGAAACCGAACATACATGAAATAAATAAATAAATATATATATATATATATATAACGTAATGCTAATGTACAGGGGGGTATGAAAGTACTGACTGCGCTAGGCCCCAAACAATACGTACAAAGCTCGAGGTACAGGCCCAGAATGATGGCCCAAATACAAAGAATAAGGCCCACGTGGTGGGCTATAGCTAACTATGCTACTGGTAGAAATCGAACCCAGGTAGCTGGGTTGAAAGTATAGATCAAGACCACTAGACCGTAGTGTTTGTCGTGTCTGAGTTGCCCTTAGCCAGAGATTCAGGGCCCCTATTTATAGCAAGCCCCCCTCCTCCTCTAGCTTCCACGTGTCCCATGCAATCCATCTCGCGCATACCACCCCGGTCCACCTTGCTCGGCGCACCCGCCCAGCACCCCCTCGGGAAGGGGGGGGGGGGGGTGCCGTTGACAATCTGGGGGGCGCATTGCCCCTGCTGGCCGCGCCTCGGCCTGAGGTGGCCGGCGGAACCCGCCGCCGGCCGGTCATGGCCCGTGGTGGAGGCTGCCCTGCCCGCAAATATCGGTCATATATATGCTGTCGCGCTTTGGTACTCATGTGATGGTGTGGTCTGATGGTCTTGGCCTCATGCTGCAAAGCGGGAGGGCGGGGATTTAAAACCCACTGGCAGCAGCGCCCTCATAGACTACTGCCTTTTACCCCATGCACCCCCCATGGCCAGTGGCCTCCGCTGGCCACGCCCCGCCGCCGGGAGTCCGGCGGGCCACCACCCCGGTGGATCGCCGGCTGGCCGCCGGCGGTATAGCCTCAGAAATCCCTTCACTCTCCTCCGTTTTGGGCCACCACACCCCCTTGTCTTCTTAGCCCAATAGGACTTGGGCCAATCTCCTATCTTCACCACCCCCACTTGGGCCAATACTATGCCAATAAAATGGACCCCCGGGTCCCATATCCCCATCACAAGTCCCCCAGTTCTTTTAGGTATCTTGATGCCTAAAGGAAGTAGAATTCGGTATCACCACCTCCTTTCTTTCCCTTTCTCAACCTCTCGTCGCCACCTTCCATTATCACCATTGTTGTGCGTCACGCCATTACTCCGTACCTCTGCCACACACCGCACGTTGCCCTGGCCTTCGCTTCATCACCTAGTGTCGAGAGGTCAAAGTGACTCCTCTATTATCACTTCTTGGATGCTTCTTGCACTGTACATCTCTTTTGTTGCATTTATTTAGTATGCTTTTGTTGATTTCTCCATGATGCACCTGCATGCTTCTTTTAAATATTCAATGGATGTCTTTGCTCCTTCTCCATGCTACACATGCATGCAACCTTCTCTTTTTTTTTTTTTTTTTTTTTTTTTTTTTTTTTTTTTTAAAGGATGAAGGTAACTGAAGATTGTAGGATGGGGTAGTGTGGGTTGCGATAACTCACACGCCTCTTCCGCCAACGCCATGCGGCTTGCCGGGGGCAAGTCCGCGCATGTGGGTTGCGATAACTTACACGCTCCATCCGCCAACGCCATGCGGCTTGCCGGGGGCAAGTTCGCGCATGTGGGTTGCGATAACCCACACGCCTCATCCGCCAACGCCATGCGGCTTGCCGGGGGCAAGTCCACGCATGTGGGTTGCGATAACCCACACGCCCCATCCGCCAACGCCATGCGGCTTGCCGGGGGCAAGTCCGCGCATGTGGGTTGCGATAACCCACACGCCCCATCCGCCAACGCCATGTGGCTTGTCGGGGGCAAGTTCGCGCATGTGGGTTGCAATAACTCACACGCCCCATCCGTCAACGCCATGCGGCTTGCCAGGGGGCAAGTCCTCACATGTGGGTTGCGATAACCCACATGCCCCATCCGCCATGGCCGTAGAGCCAGCATACATAGCACGTAAGAGCACATAGGAGCACATAGTTGAGGTGGTCGCGGGCCAAGCATGCAGAGCACATAGGAGCATATAGTTGAGGTGGCTGTGGGCCAAGCATGCAGAGCACATAGGGGCACATAGTTCGAGAAAATAAACACAATCTTTACCTAACTAAGTGTTCAAGTGTACTCACCAGAGTAGCGTCTCGATGTGCTAAGTGTGTTACCTTATAGGGTAGCTCCTCTTGCGGATCAACCATTTGGGCGTACCTCGGAACCTTGCTAGGATGGTAGAGACTACAAACACGGGCTAATCGTAGCGAGCCCCATAGACGGTGCCAATGATGGTTTTATTGGGACTGGGTCCACCATAAACCGGGTATAGGAACATAGGACGGGGGTATGAAAGTACTGACTTTATTACCCGGGGCGCTAGGCCCTAAACAATACGTACAAAGCCCGAGGTACAGGCCTAGAATGATGGCCCAAATACAATGAATAAGGCCCACGTGGTGGGCTATAGCTAACTATGCTACTGGTAGGAATCGAACCCAGGTAGCTGGGTTGAAAGTATAGATCAAGACCACTAGACCGTAGTGCTTGTCGTGTTTGAGTTGCCCTTAGCCAGAGATCCAGGACCCCTATTTATAGCAAGCCCCCCTCCTCCTCTAGCGTCAACGTGTCCCATGCAATCCATCCCCACTTCCCCATTTATCGCTACGCAAGCGGGCACGTTCGTCATACTTCCAAAACTCCCGCGCATACCACCCCGGTCCACCATGCTCGGCGCACCCGCCCAGCACCCCCTCGGGAAGGGGGGGGGGGGGGTGCCGTTGACAATCTGGGGGCGCACTGCCCTTCTCTCTCCTCGGTTTTGGGCCACCACGCCCCCTTGTCTTCTTAGCCCAATAGGACTTGGGCCAATCTCCTATCATCACCACCCCCACTTGGGCCAATACTATGCCAATAAAATGGACCCCCGGGTCCCATATCCCCATCATATATATATATATATATATATATATATATATATATATATATATATATATATATATATAATTTAAATTAAAACTTAAGTTTTTAGTTTTTTAAAATTTAAAACAACATTAATTTAATATTTTGATTAAAAGTTAATGAAGACGGAAACTTCTTCGTTCCTGTCAAATTCTCCGCGGGAACGTAGATAGGTGCTATTTTAAATTTCTCAGTTTCTCGTTGAGGATGGAGATAGGGAGTATACTTCCCGCCCCGCCCCGCCCCGCTATTATTCCTACTCTAAATATGAGTACTCACTTTCAGTTTCTAATTTTAGTTCAGATTGTTCAACCCGCCCGATTAGCCCGACAACCCGAAGTTTAGGGTTAGGGCCAAACCGAACCCGAGAATAAAATATTAATTAACCGATTAGCCCGACAACCCGACAGGGTTAGCCCAAAACCGAGTGGGCTGGCCCGATTGACATCCCTACCTATGTATATTAACACATTAACATGTAGTATAATTAAAATGATATTTTAGTGTTGTTATGAACTTATTGTATGTATAAAATGAAATTGAAAAGTAAATAGCTTATACACATGTAATTTATCAAATACATAAAACTAGTGTGTTATCAAATACACCACCGCCCATTACGCATTCGTCGCAACATTGCCGACCACCACCACCCAAAGGAGGATTGGAGATTGTCGCCGCTGCTTTGCTTGCCCTGAAAAAGGACCCGTCGTCATCTACTCTGCTCGCTGGGAATAAATGACATTCAGCTGAATCATAAACAGAAACAGGAAAGAAAAAAGTAGGATTGGTGGATACGGGAATTGCGTACATGAAATGCTGGACCCTAGACAAGGAAATCCGACCTAAGGGAGTCTCTGATTATTGAGATTCAGAGTTTTGCAATCCGATATATATATATATATATATATATATATATATATATATATATATATATATATATATATATATATATATATATATATTTGGTTATTCTAGATTCTTCTATGCGTGCGGCAATTAACTTATTCAATCTAATATTCGGACGTCAATCGTCCGAATGTATTCATATTTTTTTTTTTGTTGTGTTCATCCCGACTTCATGTTTGCGGAAATAAATGGACTCCGAAATAAGAAGAAGGTTCATGGTCAGTATGTACAAGGTTCATGCTTAGTATGTAGAATGTCCATACTTCATATCATAATTACAATTTAGATGAAAAATTTGGATAATTAAAAATATAAACAAAGCATTATTTCAATGATGATTCAAAGTAGGACAGTTCGGGGAAGAATGAGTTGTCCTCCGACAATACCTACATCTTCTACTTCGATTTGAACCCAAGTCCATTTCATTTGGATACCTACGTGTTCGGCGCTGGCCTCGTTGATTTGGTTGCCTAGCAGAAATTGGTGGAAGGCAAGTAACTGGACCGGTACATTGAATTCTTTCGTCTACGGGGTAAAAATTACCGGCATAACAGTTCCTGTAGTTTTCTACCGAGTAAACTTCTGGCACTAATGGGCCAAATCCTTGCCCTCGGTAATTGCATGCTGCAATCACATGTGTACAAGGTAAGCCGTTGACGGTCCACAAGCCGCAGTTACACGTACGTTCCGTCAGGTTCACTTAGCTTGAAAGTGATTTTGTTGAATTTGGGAAACATAACCAATATTTAGGGCAACACCATAGATTCCGAGTGCGTCATTGAAACGTTGAACGCTTGCACCGCTTGCTTCATTGTTTCGAGCTGACAAATCATCGGTAATCTTTGTCGTGAAAAGCAGGTCGTGTTGCTGCATCCCCTCTCCCGCAGTACGCCTGTCGGCAAACATAGTCCGTAACTTGTGAAAAGTCATTCGGACTATTGCCGTGATGGGTAACATCCGACAATACTTTAGTAAATTATTTAGTGACTCAGATGGATTGGTTGTCATGATGTCGTACCGGTGACCATCGTCGTGAGATAATGTCCACTTCTCGACATCAATGTCGGCAAGATAGGCGTATGCAGCCAACCATTTAATTTGGATTGCCTGCATGTGTTGAAGGAATTGATCCCTTGTCACAGCAGTACCAGCTTCCCATATTAATTTTCGTAACCGCCTATTTCTGGTCACCCTTGACATGACATTGCTGCAAATGTGACGTAGGCAAAACCGGCGTTTGACACGGCCCCCCTTCAATTGTTGGATGGAATTAAATGCCACATCGATTCTAGCGTGTCTATCCGAGATGATGCACATTGAATTGTGATGTGGAAAGACATTTTCGGCCAGAAGTCGAAGAAACCAAGTCCAACTGGCATTATTTTCGGAGTCCACGATCGAATATGCCAGTGGATAAATTTCCTTGTTGGCGATACCGCAGGCTAGCAGGAGATGGCCTTTGTACTGGTTGTACAAGTGGGTACCGTCAACAAAAATAACAGGGATGCAGTAGCGGAAACCATCTATTGCGGGCTTGAACGCCTACAATGCATACAAGAAATTCGCGTACCCTGTAACCCTTTCTGCGTTCTGTGTGGTCATGATTTCCACAATGGTTCCAGGGTTGGAGAGTTGCAACTGCCGGCAGAATTGTGGTAGCTCATTGTACGAGTGCCGGTAATTCCCGTACTGCATTTCAATGCATTTGTGTCTGGCATACCAAGCTTTCCGGTACGAAATGCCGACACCATATCGTTGTCTCACATCCACTTGGTGTGTTTGATTTTGTACTGTGGATCCGTAGTGATCTTTAGAAAGATCAAATCACATATTAATGAGCTGGTGCACAGTTTGTCCGCGGGCCCCTGGTTGTATTGAACTGTGCACTCGTGAGGCTGAAAGAACTTCGTGACCTGCCATTCAGTAGATGCCCCATGCAATTTCTTTGCGGATAATGTCCACGGACAAGATGGTGTTGAGGTATAATGTGTACAGGAGACCTTCCAATTTGCCCTTTTTTTTTGTGATTGGTGACGTAGTCCCGCCCGTGATGCATATTGTATGTTCCTACTGCTTTTTTAAGCGTCGGAAAATCCGGGAATATCATTCCGACCGCAATAACATTTGTGGAGGGGTCGTATGAAAGGGTTTCATCATCGTCCCTCTCCGTAAAGCCGTATGCAAATGCAGTTGTTGGCGGTGGTATTGGTGAGTGGTAAGACGGGACCGCAGAATCTGGCAACCGTTGACCTCGACCTTGATTCATTTGAGTAGTTACATTCATTGAATCGAAGTCAAATGGAACTGACTCCTGTATGTCTTCGTCCTCCGTACTTCCTGAACTCTCGGACGGTATGGACTCATCAGGTTGATACGTGGCATCACTTTCTGATGAACTTTCCACCATTGTTGACTCAGATGGAAGTTCCTCCGGTGGATCGACATCGTTAACTCTGAATCCGCCACCATAAATATCTTCTGTCTGAACGTACACATGTAACTGTCCATTTGACATTGTTTGTCGTATGAAGTATTCCCAGTCTCTTTCGCGCGCAATGTGCAGTAGATAGTGTGTGCTACCCATTGTAGCATCCACTATCACTTTTCCAATCAGCTCAACATTGTCCTCAATGTTGATTCCCATTGCTTGTCTGATCATTAACTCCATAGGAATGAGTCCAATATTTGATGGTATTGGAATAACTACTCGAGGCTGTAGTGAGTAATTTATCTGTGGCGGTGCCCCACTGGTTTGTATTTCCCCACCCCAAAAAACGAAAACATATGTAGATATAGCTATCATTTTAATAAAATTGGAGTTTGAGAATAATAAATTTGGCTCTTTCTAGATATGGGATTCGCAAAGTTTGTTGAAAGAAATGTATTATGGATAGAGAAGTATTGTGGTCCAGTTGTGGGGCTTGCTTTAGTTGTTTTTATAGTAGTGTGCTATGTATCCGGAGTAAAAAAAAAAAATTGTTTATGTAATTCGTAGTACTAGAGTCCGAATTATTTCAATTTAAATGTCTCTATCACCTTTATGAAAGTGTAGTCACTATCATAAATTACTTTTGTATAAAATCACTTTTCACAAAAGAAATTTCGTGAGACACCTAATGTTGTCACATAGTGCGAATTAATTTTTTTTTTCTATTCTGATAGTGTTGTCATTATCAAAAATAACTTTTTTGAAAAGTAATTGGAGTATGGAAGGAAAATATGAATGTCACACTCTTAGTCACAAATTTTTATAAATTGTTTTTGTTATTTTCGGACTGATAGGGTTGGTTTATGCGTACAAAACATTAAACTTAAACACATGCAAAACAACAATGAAGTAAACTCATGCAAATATTTATTAAAACATTATGTTAACTTATTTCGAAAGTAGATGTTTAAATTCTTCAACGATTGCATCCACTTTCATCGCGTGCTCGTGATTCTCACATGCGAGTTCATCTTGCATACGAGCTAAGATTTCCTCATTCGAATATGTGTTTGTATTTGGTACGGTGGAGCTGGAACTTGAAGCGGAAGTATAATTGCATGCTCGGGAATCATGTCGTTGACTACTTATGAATCTGTTGAAAGCTTGAATGACTTCATCCCTCAAGTTATATGATTTATACAAATTGTCGCTAAAGCGATGCACTTGACTTTTTGCATCCTCCCAATTGTCATATATTCCCGGTTGGTGACCAACAAACACAACATACGTTTTACCCTAATATAATTCATATTTCGGTTAAAGACGAAATTCAAATTAAAAAATAAAAACTAAAAAATAAAACTATACCGTATCATAGGAATTGTTCTGAAGAAGATGATGAATGCTTTGAAGTTGTAGAATGGGAACTGCAATCTGAGCAAGTGATCTTCAATCTGAGCACGTAGCAGTAATGTAGAGCAGGCTATAAATAAGCCTATAAATCAGTAAGCAAAGATATAGGAAAAGATATTATGACAGAATATATTCCCTTACATTGCTTTTTCAGAAGTAGCTTATCGTGAATAATTTGTTTGGACTTGGTTGGAAAGAATATATTCCCTTACAAGTATTCATAGTCGTAAAATTACTTACTCTATGTTCAGCTAGGTGATCTAATTGATCGCGATAGGCTACAACAGTGTGCGCAGACACTGCTAACCAAGAATGCCGACAAACCCACCTACAACAATTTCAAAGTAAATAAATACTACTACTTCAATATTAAAACATTGATGCAGCCAATTTAGAGATCGTTACCTGTATGCAATAGGGTAGTCAGCGATTTGGTCGCGCGGCAATACACCTCTCAGCGTAAACATAGGCAGCCTCTCCCATGCCCAAATCTAGACTAGAAGTAGACACCCATACACTGTACGTTTGTCGTGTTCGGAAGCTCTACACAACGCCCTGTAAAGATATCCCAGAACAGCCGAACCCCAGCAATATTCACCACAAACGTACAGATTACTAAGGTACGGGAGCAATTATAATTTATATTTCTCTTTGGTTGTGTTGGGAAATAAAAAACCGTTTAATAAATAAAATATGAAACGTCGTGTTGCCAACAACACATCTTCTTCTCCGCTCTCCGCAGTAAGAGCCTGAACAGCCAGGACAACTGACCCGTGAATCATGGTCGTTGTCAGGAACTGATTGGCAGGCTCAAATCCCAGCAACTCACGGCATATTAACTTTACTTGTGTTGTAGTGCCAATTGTATCATCCCCCGTCACCAAAAGTCCATCGACCTTAAGGCCGAATAACACTTCTACATCTTGAAGAGTTATTCCAACCTCACCGAAGGGCATGTGGAAAGCGTGGACCTCCGGCCTCCATCGCTCTATATTTTGGTGAGCTGAGAAACACCATAAAAACCAGATATACGCAGCCACTCTTTCACTCTTTCATCATCCACGGCTGCACACCTCGTTAACGTATCATACTTCACGGCTTTAAGTTGGACGTCATACGTTGGATCCGTCCAAATTGCTCTACTACGGTGACGGGTTTGAAATGCTAGCGCACCTAACTCTAGTGGCCCGGGATGCACTCGGTCATTTGCCATAACTGTATCAAAACAATTCATAATACTTACAAATTAAAAACATTTAAACAACTTCGAATAACAAGTTTGAAGATTAAAAACACTTAAATTCGAATAACTCCGAAAGTCGGACTACAACAGTCTCGACGCCATATTTTTTTTTACGGACTAATAATAAATCTAAATTGTGTCTAAATTATGTATGTAATAGTTGTTTAAATATTTTAGTATAAATATGTCTAAATTATGAAAATAATAAGCTGAATCTACTTAATGCATTTTTTTTAACAACTAACGTCAGTTTTTTTTTTTTTTTTGTTTTTTTGTTTTTTTGTTTTTTTTTTTAAAAGCAAGTTATGTACATAATTGTTGTTTGTCCTATCCATTACCCAAAAAAATAAATTTCAACAAGTTCAACAAACCCGAAACTCGGAACTTTTAAATCGGACTTCAAAAGTCCGAAACACTATCCGATTTTTTTTTTTTTTTTTTTTTTTTTTTTTTGATTCGGCATTCGTCAATCCGGTTTAAATTATAAAAGCAAATCGAAAAGAAAAATTATGACTTAACAAATAAATAAATAATAACTGCATTTCAACATCAAAAATTATATATAAACTGCATTTAGAATATAAACACTTATTTTAGTCACATCCGATTCAGATAGGCTACAACTCCCACACTGCCCGCTATCAAGATTGAAATCTTAATTTCTACTAAATCAGTGAGTTAAACTCGTGGGACAGTCACATTCTATTTATTCATTTTATATATAGTTGGTTGGTTTATGATGAAAAATACACAATACACCTATTATAACATGTGTTGTACCAATATTCATTTTTCAAGTACATAAATAAAATATTTTTTGAGAATTTACCTACGCTTACATTTTCTTTTTACATATTTCTATGACATTGAAGATATATAATTATACACTCCGAACTTTTTTTTTTTTTTTTTTTGGTTCGGACTTCATCAGTCCGGTTCAAATTATAATAATATCCTCAATCTACTACTTAATATGGAGGCATCAAAAAATATATATATAAACTGCATTTAAAAAAAAAATATTTTTTAAACATCAAAGTCGGACTTGAGAAACTCGATTTTTTTCATTAATTGCCACTCCCGTGATCTTTTTTTTTTTTTTTTAAACAATTAACGGGTGATCTATTCATTTGTTAAACAACTAACATCCTTTCGTTTTTTTTAAACAATAAAAAATATATACACCACATTTAAAAAAAAAACGACCAAAAAAATATGTCAACTACAAGTAATTACAGTAGCTATATACAACATTTTTTTCTGTTAAATAAATGTTATAAACACTAAATACATCAAAGTCCGAATTTTTTTTCCTAAACTTCATTTTACCACTAAAACAAGAAATAATATGCTACAATGCGATATAATATACAATAAAACAACATAACGAAATAATAATTCTAGTAACTCAAATATTTTTTTTTATTATTATTATTATTTTTTTACCTCAAAGATGCACAAGTGTAGAGAAGATGCAGTGTAGAGAAGATGTTTGGGAAGATGCAGTGTTGATCCAAACTTGATTCTTCAATGGGAGAAGTGGCTTGGGAAGAAGCTTTGGAGATAACAGAAATTTTTTTTTAGCGAAGTGGCGTCCGAAAATTTGAAGAGAGAACAAAACAAATTTGCCTGAAATTGTAAAGTGTATGGGAAAAGGAAGGGAAATGATATTTATTGGGTGAATTGTGAGTGGAGTCCGAAATGACTACCTTGGGAACAGAAATTGCATGGAAATCTTGCTGACACATGTTCTTGCTTTGGAAAAATTGGACTGTTCAGTGCATTGGGGAGACAAATTGCTTGGGAAGAAAAATTGGAGTGTTCAGCGCATGCAAATTGATTCTCACAACTCAGAATCGGACAATAGAAAAAAACAAACAAAATTTAAATGCTGACACCAGCTCTCCCCATCAAATCACGCCTAAATATCCGATAAAATAATATGAAAATCGGACTAGAAACATTCGACTTACTTTTGGCAATGAAAATCGAACTATAAACGGCCGGTTTACTTTTGGCAGAGATTCAGACTCCAAACGAACGGATTTCCCTGTATCGTAGCCAACATCTCATGCTAGTGATTTGCGTATCCACATCCAATCTTCTGCACTGCCGGCAAAACGACCCCATCTCAAATATTGATGGCCAAAACATCCTTGCCACCTAAACATCAACCCAAACCAATATATATATATATATATATATATATATATATATATATATATATATATATAATAAGATCGCAGAGATATAATAAGGTCGCAGGGACCGTATATTGTATTAATTATCGCTAATAAGCTATTACAAGGCTTGATTAGGACAATAAGGCTAGAAGATAGCAATTTAGGAATCTGTTATGTTGTGTCGTCGTGTCATTGTTTAGGACAAGAGGGAGTCCTTTTATATCAGCTCAAACCCCCTAACCGCACCCCTAGAATCGGGATTAGTTGGATCGGCCCGCTTTGACCGCGTCCCCTCCGGGACTGGGTCCAAGGCGGGCCGAGCTCGGCCTAGCCGAGTCCACCATGGACCGGCTCGGCAGTGGCCGAGTCCATGGTGGTGGGCTCGGGTGTACCGAGCCCATCTGTGGCCGACTCGGCCCAAGGCCGAGATGCCTTGGGCCAACTTGGCCACGGCCCAATTGACTGGGCCGAGGGGCTTCTCGGGTCCGTCTCTCCGGGTCGGTTCGTTCCGGGTCCAATATATCCATCAATATATATATATATATATATATATATATATATATATATATATATATATATATATATATATATATATATATATATACCCATTTCTTCCACAAACCCATAACAGTACGTAATTACGTATTTCATTAAAAACACAAAAAGAAGAAATTTACAAGGATAACTAGGCAGTTCTTGCTCGATCTTTCTCTGAACACAAACTGTATTATCCACTACTAGCCTGCAGTTCATAATATCCCTGTTTTCTATCCAAATTGCCGCATCTCGAGTCACGAAAGTTGTTCGCACCATTTCCATATCCTTCAGAGTTTCCATGATCTCCACGACTACTGATTTCCTGACATGCTGGTCCACCATGATTACGAATCAATTTTAATCTCCTTTCTTCATTTCTTCATCAACCAAAAACCTAGCTGATTTCGCATAACTTTCATTCATAATTGAGCTTGGATCATCTGTATGCATTCTCTTAGCTCCACCATTACCATGACTAAAATTAGCGGTTGAAGTCTAATTCCCATATGGATCATTATCAAAATTAGAGCCTTGATTACACGGCGAGCGAAGAACTTGATAGCCATCACATATGGACGATGAGGAGATACTTAGAGGGGGGAGGGGGGGGGGGGGGTATGGTGATCGACGAATGGGTCGTCAGCCGGTTGCGGTGAAACTAGCGGTGGGTGCCCATGGTAGAACTGGCCGGGATGTGGCTGATATTGCAGTCGAGGGTTGGGAGGGTCAGTGATCAAGGCCGGTTTTTAGATTTTGGTGGCCTCGTTCGGATAAATAAATGGAGCCCTACCAAAATCATAATCTTTAAAATTAATACTGTATTTTTTTAATAATAAGGTGATAAAATGTTGTCGTGCAAAGAAAAAAAACACAAAAAACATATTATGGAATAAATAATAATAATAATAATAATAATATGCTCAAACTCGTAATGTAAAAGGATTAAAAAAAATAGAAGAAAGAAACAAAAAATATATTATGTAATAATAATAATAATAATAATAATAGCAGTAGTAGTAGTGTGCGCAACTTGAAATGCAAAAAGATTTTTTTTTAAACGGAAAATGTTCAAAGTTAAAGTAGCACTCAAGTTTCGAACCTCTGACCTCCAAGTTAAAATACAATAAAACACATATTCCTACCATTCCTCCATGAAGCCTTTTAAATTTAATTGAAAACTTTTAATTTTTATTTCGAAACTAGCTAGGTAAAAATTAAATATTGAATCCTCTAAAATTTGGGGACCCTGTGCGGTAGCCCAGCTTGCACAGCCTAAAATTCAGCCCCGTCAGTGATGATGGAGGGCAAAATGGTGGTGCGATGGTAAACCTGTATGAATCTTGTATTTATGAAAAAAGAAAATTAAAAAACATAAAAAATTCATATTATTACCGGTAACTTGTTTAAAACCTGTAAAAGATGTTAGGTGCAAAAAAAATAATAGTTAGTGAATTTAAATATACGTTTTGAAAGATTAAGGTGCAGCATAAATACTCACAAATGATTCATGATGCGGGATGCCATTTATCCTTTGTTTAATTCAACGTCTAATTGTACTATTGTAAAAATTTAGGAGAAAAAACGGATAGAATGAGAGAAGTGAATGAAGCGTAGTCCAAAGTCCGAAGATCGTATAAGCTTATAATTGGCTAATTGCATCCTCCCTTGCTTCTTCATCCTTGTTAGTGTTTTGCTTTCTGTGATTACTAGAGAATGTGACTTCATCGTGATCAATATCTCCTTCACGGAAGCCTGTCGGAGAAGCGATCGCGGTTGGGCAAAGGTTAGTCTCCTTGTCATTCGAGCTAGCGGTCTGTGTTAGTAAAATTGATTTTGCGCTTCTTCTGAGAGGTTGAATTGATTTTTTTTCCCCTGCCTCTAACAACTGTTCCACGTTGCTCCTTGCTAGGGTTTGTTTGTTTGTTTGCTTGTTTATTTATTTATTTATTTATTTTTTGGTGTGTGTGTTCTTCTAATTTTGTCTGATTGGTTGATTTCGTTCATTTGATTGTGAAAAATGCCAGGCTTGGGAGAAACTGGAATGAAATGTTCGAAAACTTTTCCAGTTGATTAAAAGTTTCATTTAAATAATTGGTGCATTTGCTGCTTTAATATAATATCAATAAGCGTATTTACCATCGTCTATTCTGATTTCTTTTCCGCGTCATCTGGTTGAACACTATTTTCTATAACTACTTTCATGCATTCGACATGGATTAAAGGCCTTCTAAAATTAAGTTGTTAACTTGTTCTTCATATTATATTCTCTAGGAATCAAATTGGATTGAGCTTTTGCACATATCGTCTTGATAAAAAGAAAAAATAAATGTTTGGACGAAATCTTGTCCTCATTCGATAAAAGGTGCACCCCACACTGTGATGGCTCCACCTATTCATGAGCCACCACCCTTTGCAAGAGGCCGCGGGCCAGTTCCTGTAATGCTTGAGGAAATGAGAGAGAGGCAAATCGCTCCACACCCTGCTATCCTTGAGGAACATCTTGCAGCTCAGCATGAGGATATTCAAGGATTACTGGTTGACAACCAGAGGTTGGCTGCAACTCATGTAGCACTTAAAGAGGAACTAGAAGTTACACAATTTGATCTTCAGCGAACAGATCAATATGCACGTGCCTTGTATGCTGAGAATGACATGCAGATCAGAGAACTTTATGAGAAGTCTGCAAAGATGGAAATGGATCTCCAATCTGTAGAAGTTATGAGAGTTGAGCTTATGCGAGTACGTGCTGATGTTAAAGATTTAAATGCTGCAAAACAAGAGCTCACTACTGAACTCCAGGGGATGACTCAAGATTTGACAAGGATGAACGCAGATATGCAACGAACTCCAGTTATAAAGGCAGAAATTGAAAATCTTAGACAAGAATTGCAGCGATCAAGGTAATAATGTTTTCATTTGCCTTATGCCCCTATGTTTTCTTGACCATATTGCCTTTGGTTGTCCTGTAGGGCTGCCATTGAGAATGAGAAGAAGGGATATGCAGCAAACTATGAGCATGGTCAGGTTATGCAAAAGAACTTGCACTCAATGTCTCGAGAACTGGAAAAGCTCCGTGCAGAGATGGCCAATGCAGAAAAGAAAGCTCGTGCTGCAGCTTCAGTTGGGAATCCAGGTATTTATTCTCTCTCTCTCTCTCTCGATCTGCCAACTTGCAGATAATGGCCTCAATTTTAGGAGTTGGTGCACTTTCTTTAATGCTTTTGTTAGTTTCTTTCATTTTCTTGATCAACTTTTAGTCTGTAATTTTTTATTTATTTATTTTTTTTTGGACTTAGTTTATTGGCTTGAATTTTCTTGATGAAGTTAATTGCCTATAATAATTTGATTGAAGTATGAACCTTCTAATAGTTTTATATCCTCAATTGATTTCAATTGAATTATTAAGTCTTTTAAGTTTTATAGGTTTTGCAAACTAATTTAGAAGTCCATATTTCACAACGGTGGAGAATTTTGTACTTGCATGCATAAGTTTTAATGTCATGAACAATTAAGGCATTGTTAAACTTGCTTGACAGGATTTTGTTTTCAACAGTTGCAAGTTATAATGGAAATTATGCTAATCCTGAGTCAGGCTATGCCGGAAATTATTATCCTGTTGGTTATGGCATGAACCCCGTAAATCCCATGCATCCTGTAAGTGGAACGACACAGATTTTATTTTCTCTAATAAGCTTTGCAGAAGGACTATTGAGTGATTATGAAATAATTTCTTTTTTGGAAATATAAACCCCATTTAATATATCCTTCTATGATGTATGTAGACTGATATATTCCTAATCCTTTTTCAAATTTTAAGGTTTGCACAAGAAAATATTTTAATTGAATGATTATAAAGTGCACTCTTTTGTGAGACATAGTTTCTTATTTCCTTTGAAATAACCAAAATGTTTTATTATTTAAAATTTCCTTTTATCTCAGTCGCAGACTGGAGCTGAAGATTATTCTCAATATGCACCTGGACCTGCTGCCTGGGGTGCTTATAATATGCAGCAAGCTCAAGGACTCAGATGAACTAGTTTATACTAGGTTGCAACCTTGTGTTTTGCATACTGCATTCTGGTACTTCACATTGGAACCCAGAGTTAGGTTTCAGATGATAGAAACTTGATTATTCTGGGACATGCTTTATTTGGGTAGAAAATTTGCATGTCTGTTGCTGTTTGTTTCATAATCCAGGACAAGTATTTGCCACCATGTTTTATAGGAGATATTTTATGGTATGCTTAGTTGCCTTGTTTTGTTTACTTTCACTTATTTCATCCTTGGAAAAAATGCAATCTGTGCATTGTTATATTGAAGCAGCTTCATATTTGCAAATACTATATATTTGCAATTTCTATAATCAAGCAGGTTCTATGTGCGAATACTAAACTGATGCAGCTCGGATCCTTGTAATTGTTCCTATGTGTTTAATTATAGGTATCTATCAGGTGTATCTTCATTTCCGTAGCACAGTAGCATTTTCTTTTAGTGCTTGTTTGGCACATCTTATTTTGGAGCTTATCTACTAAAAAAAATAGGAGTGGGGCCAATACTAGGGTTTCTTACTTTCGCGCATTTACTTATTTACTCATCGCGCAGTCGAAGCTAGGGTTTCTTACTTTCTTTCTCCGTTTTTCTCATTCTCTCATACTCTCATACTCTCATAGTCTCATTTGAGTTTTCTCTCCCACTCTCTAATACTCCGTTACTCCTAGTCTCTTAATCTCTCAGTTCCACAACCACCCGTTGTGTAGTCCGGTATTCCGGTGGTCTGGTCTCTCAGGTGTTGGTGGAAGCCCTTGTTGGCGTTGTTGCTGGTGCCTGGTGCTGTGACCTCTACTGCCCTACTGGTGATATTGGTAAAAAGAAGCCCTTGTTCTCCTGGTATCTGTGAGAAACGAAGTAAATCTTCTATCCCTAGTTTTTTAAATTTGATGCATGCATGATGAGTTGTTATGCGATTTTGTGATATGTTATGCCACTTATGTGAATATTTGGTGGAAGCACAGACTTATTGAGTGTTTTTTGCAAACCCTACTTTGATACTGTCAGTTTGTGAATTGTTTTTCGCATTTTGTGAGAATTTATGATATGTTATGTTATATATCTGGTGGAAGCACTGACTGATTTGAGTGATTATTGCAAACTCTAGTTTCATACTGTTAGTTTGTGAAATGTGTGAGTCTGAGTCTATGAAATTTGTGATATACTAATTTGTTGGAAGCCCTTGCTGTAACACCCCCGATTTTTCAACATTTTTAAAACTTAAATCTCAAAGTTAAACAACTAATCATCAAGACAAAAGTCAAGCGGAAGCTATATAAATTTGCTAGCTACGAATTAAATTTCCTTTAGCTTTTTAGGCTTAACTATTAGAGGTTCTCTAATGATTAACCATTCTGAGCTTAAGATAACAATTTAGGCTTTAGGTAACAAGAAAGAGTGAGGTCTTAATTAAATGTATTCTCATAGTACCTCGGAATTAAAAACCAAAGTTAACCGCTCAAAAGGAACAAGCAAGACACAAAGGAGGAATTCACTCAAAAAGATAACAAGGAGAATCACACAAAAAGGTGCAAGAATAACACGAAAAAGGTACACTCGCAAGGTAAAAGGTAGGCTCAAGAACGTTACATGCAGCCTCTTCCTCCACTAAACCCTCAGTCTCGGCCTGCGACCGGCTCATCACGAACACCCTGCCCGAAGGCTTTGTTCCTCCCACACCTCGACCGGAATTCCCTCCTGATGGCCCGTTAGGTCTCGCGCTAGCTGGCAAGGATTGCTGGTGGGACTGAAGGTGGCACTCAAAGGCTTTGTGGCCCCTTTCCCCCACTTGAAACATTGAAGCGCGTTCCCTTGACAATCCTTCCCGATGTGGTCCTTCCCACATCTCTTGCACCCGAAAGGCCTTCCTTTCTCCCCGCTATCGGCTCGAGTAGATCCTTGAGACGGAGGAGGTGCGGGTCTGGCTCTGAAATCTTGCCTTGGCTTCTTGAAACTATGCGATCCACTTCCTTCACTTCTCTTCTTGGCAAACTCAAAGGACCCCCGTTGAAGCTGTTGCACCCGATACAGATCCGCTGCGCTCAGGTAGGCCTCATTCAACGTCCTAGGCTTGCTCACGGTCAAAGCTTTCCGGGCTTCGTAGTTGAGTCCCGCCACAAACTTCTCCACCTTTGTCAACTCGGTGGGAACCAACATTCGAGCAAAACGGACTAGCTCAAGGAAACGCTTGTGGTATTCCACCACCGATGACGACCCCTGCTGAAGATGTAATTACTCCTCGTACATAGCCGATCTCACGTGGGAAGGGTAGAACCTCTCCCTCAACTTGTCCTTCAAAGCTAACTAGTCAAATCCAGGCTCTTCTTGGCACGCTGGGCCTTCGTGCACCCACCAAAGATCGGCCTCGTGGCTAAAGTAAAAAGAAGCCAACTCCACGCGGCGATCCTCTGGGCAACCCACAACCGCAAAGATCTTATCCAGAGACTTGATCCACTCCTCAAGCAGCACCGGATCTTCCTCTCCAGCAAAAACAGACGACATATGTCCCGAAACTAAACGTCCCACGTCTCGATTCCCAGCAGGTGGCGGCGGAGGAGGGTTGTTGTGCAAAAGGGCCTCACTCAGCATCTGCATTGTTTGGGTCATATGCTGCAGGTTCTGAGCCAGCTGCTCGTTGGTCGGCGTCTCTGGGGTACGGGCACGATGACGAGGCGGAGCCATAACGAGATTCCACAGAAACAACACGGTTACGGTAGGCACAACAAACTGCGCGCCCTTACTCGACGCTAAAGACAATAATGCTAAGACTAAGCAGAAGCAACTTAACAAACACAACAAACAACAAACAACTCACAGCTCACCGTGCGTCTTAGAAGTCCTAAGTCCTAAACACTTAGGTACTTAAAGGTCAACTTATGGTCTCAACTCACACTTAACTTCTTAAAGTCTAACTCTTAACATCCTAGGCTCAAACCTAGGCTCTGATACCAACTGTAACACCCCCGATTTTTCAACATTTTTAAAACTTAAATCTCAAAGGTAAACAACTAATCATCAAGACAAAAGTCAAGAGGAAGCTATATAAAAATCGGTAAGCGTTATGCCACACCCATAAACCATGGGTGCACAGGCTAGTCAACAAAAATCTAACAAAACATTAACAATCTAAGGCACACATGCCAACAAAGGATAAGCGTCTAGCATGGGATCTATACTATCTAAGTACACATCTAGCGCGCTCGGCATCTACTCAAAACCTGTAAAATCACGGGATAACACCGGTCAGCGAACATTGCTGGTAACCCATCAATACGCGTTAAATAGCATAGTATAGATAGTTATAATCAAAACCATTAAGAACAGGAATACAATATATATCATTTCAAAATTGAGGAGAAGAAGTCAACATCAATAGACTCATCCAAAACTCTCAATAAAGACGAGGATCATCAACCTCACAACAAAGACAAGACCACAACCAACATAGACAATACAACTCAGGATGCAACCCACCATTCACAAGGTGGAGTACATCAAGACATGCTCATAAGCAAGGAATTCAAATCCACCAATGACAACTTCATATCATCAGTTTCATAATATCAAGTTTAACATTCAAGTTCTAACCTTATGCCTTGTTCCAACCTTATGGCTACCTCCGGCCTTATAACAGTTCCAACCGTTACCTCCTAGCGCCACCTTGTACTTCTGAGTCCAACCTTATACCGTCGGGGACCGTCGCCCCCCCCCCCCCCCCCTCCACCCACTTACACCACCAATCATTCACCGCCGAACTCTCAGTACACGAGGGTACCATTAATTTCATAATCACACACCACCAATCATGTGAGCAAAGCTCAAGTCATTCACCACCAATCACATTCATAGTCACACATAGTCATCAATATCATCAAGAAGATTAAGGCTCAACAATAGCCCCAATCAAGTATCAACAAAGGGCACAACGAATTGCATACGATCACAGCATAGGAATCAATCAAAAGATCACAATAAAGACATGAGACCATACTCAACAACAAAGGATTATAATCCAACACCAAATGATTGTCAACACAAGTTGTCAATCCCAATTCGAAGGAACAAACCACACATACTAGCATATCAACATTAAACTAGCATGCTTATCAAACGGGTAAACCAAAAGTTGTTCCAAATAACATTCAAGACTCACGTTAGCCCAACGAATCACAAAGTTAGACCCTTAACACGATTCAAGATACCAAATCCTACCATGGATTCCTAACACACCGTTCTAGACGTACGAAACATCAAGAAGACTCACAAATAGCCCATTAAACCAATAACGGGAGGTCAAAACATCAATACCGAGAAGAAAGAATAACGAGGAACAAATCCCCGGCCAACACCAATATGGTACCCCGCGGGTAGGGCCACGGGTGGACCACCACCCGTGGTTCCGCCTGCGGGTACACACACCCACGAGACCGGTTCCGCGCGGGTGAGGCGGCAGGTAGGGCCCTGCCTGTCGTTCCGCCCGCGGGTACACCCTCCTGTATACATTAATCCCTTCGGGGATTTTCAACAACAAGGCCAAGTTCAAGTCCAAAACACCTAAAATCTCACACGCAACAATAATATGACTTGAACCCAAGAAATAGCCAATGACATTCAAGAACCCTAAAATCAAGCTCTAAACATGCATCACCATAAGATCATGCATCGAATCTCACAAATCATCACAAGAATCAGAAGTAGAAGCCAAGAATCATCATGTGAGTAAGAAAATAGGTTTTGTATAGCATGAGTTACCTTTTTATCCTAATAACTTCCTCTTATCACCCTTAATAGCCTTTCCTAGAGCTCCTCTTCCACACCAACTTCATACACAAACCAAAACACAACAAAGACCCTATCTTTACAAAAAGACACCTAAAATGAGATTAAAAACACTAAAAAGCTAAGGATCTTACCCTTTCCTATGCTCAATAAGGAGAAAGTAGGAATCTTGGTAGGAAATCTTGCAAGGTTTGGATGCACAATTTCTTGCTTGGAGAAGAAGCTAGATTATTTTAGAGAGAGGCTAGAGTTTTTGAGTTTTTGAGTTTTTGCTTGAAGGGTGAATGAAATGAGAGAGTCTTGTTAGGTTAGTTTGAATCACAATTCTTAGGTGAAAAGACATTTCTACCCTTACTAATGTTGGAAAGACAAGGGAACAAGGGCACAACTCAAGAAGCACAAGGTACAACCTTTTGACTTAAGTGGCTAGTCAAAATCTAGTCCCTCGACTATTAAATTTCAGGATTTTTAGAAATGGTTTAGCAAGGAAACTTGGATTAATTCTTCAATTAATCCTCGATTAGTGTTTAGATTTACGGGGTGTCACACTTGCCTCGTAAATCTAGATAATGATGCCTGATGAACATGAGGCCATGACTGTATAACAATGTCTGCCTCTCTGGAAAGGGAAATTAAAACCCTTAATCTGGATTTGTTTAAAAATGTCAAAGTACTCAAGTTTATGGATGTTTGCCCTTAAATTCCCCCTTAATGCCCTTAAATCTTAATGACAAAATAAAATAAAATAAATAAATAATTATGTATTCTTTGAAAATGATGACACACAATGTGTCTGATTCTGGAATCATTTCTGCTTCTGTGATTCTGTGTAATTGTATGCTATGCTGACTGTGAGACTGTTTATTCTTCTTGAATATGAACCCTACCTATGCTTACTGATAATTCACCATTTTTAGATGGAAAATATCAGTATACTTGGTAGTCAACCTCCCAACTCTTCAATTGATGGACCTTCTGGGGTGGAAGCCCAAACTGTTGAGAATCATCAACAGAATGAGCAACCTCTTGCTACTGTTTCTAACAAGAAAAGGAAACAGGTTGATTCCAGATCACCAATGTGGGATTATTTTGAGAAGATAAAGGAAAGTAATGATGTTATTGTAAAAGGCAAATGCATTTATTGTGCAAAAATTTATCAGTGTGAGTCCAAAAAACATGGTACTTCTTCCTTAAGAAATCACATGGTGAGCTGTTTGAAAAATCCTCACTCCAAGGACACTAGACAGTCCCTGTTAACATTTCAAGCTGTTACATCACTTACATCTGGTCAACCTACTGTGGGAGAAATAGGGACCTGGGTATTTAATCAAGAGTCAATTAGGAGGGCCTTGGTTGAAATGATAATCATAAATGAATTTCCCTTTAGATTTGTGGAAGGAATATGTTTCAGGAGGTTCATAGCTATTGCTTGCCCTAGGTTTATAGTTCCATCCAAGTGGACTATAAGTAGGGACATCCTAGTTGTCTATGAAGAGGAGAGACTAAAATTGAAGTCATTTTTAAGGGGAAGCAGTCATAGGGTTAGTATCACTACAGACTCTTGGACATCCATCCGAAGAATTAACTACATGGTAGTAATTGCCCATTTTATTGATTCTGAGTGGAAGCTTCATAAGAAAATTCTTGCATTTTTCCCTGTTACCTCTCACAAAGGTGAATATCTAGCCAAAGCCCTAGAAAATTGTTTGCTAGAGTGGGGGCTTAGAGATGTGTTTTCTGTGACTGTTGATAATGCTTCATCAAATGACACTGCTATGGGGTTTCTGAAGAAAAAATTGGTGTCTTGGGGATCATCTATTGTGAGGGCAAAGTATCTTCACATGAGATGTATTGCCCATATCTTAAACTTGGTAGTTCAAGATGGTCTGAAAGACTGATAGTTCTGTTAAGAAGGTTAGGGAGGTGGTTAGATAATGTTAGAAACTCTCCTGCTAGACTTAAGAAGTTCAGGGATTTGGCTGATTGGTTGAGTATTGAACAAAGGTCTTCATTGTGTTTAGATGTTCCAATCAGATGGAACTCTACCTATTTTATGTTGCAGTCTGCATTAACTTACCAGAAAGTGTTTGAATCTTTGGAGTCTGATTGTTCTTTCAAGTCTGATTTGGGTAATTCAATTCCTGATTTTATGGACTGGGAATCTGTTGGCAGTTTGGTTCAGTTACTGAAGTGTTTTTATGACATGACCATTAGAATTTCTGGTTCTTTATATGTCACCTCAAACACATTCTTTACTGAGATTTCTGATATGTACTGCCTATTGAAAAGCATGGTGGAAGCTGGTGGGGCAGTTGGTGATATGGGGAAAAATATGAAGGCAAAATTTGAGAAGTATTGGGATGATGTTGAAAAAATGAATGTAATGATATTTTTTGCAAACATTCTAGACCCTAGAGAAAAGTTAGAGTATATGCCTACTGTAACACCCCTAATTTTTAAAACTTTTAAATCTTATGAAATAAAGGTAATTCTATTATCAATTCCCAAACAGAGCATCAACTAACATAATAGTCGGGGTGCTATGCCACATCTGAGCTGGAGAACTCAGATGTACAAGCTAAACTATCCAATCATAAGAAATCCTCAAATCAATATCTAATGCAACTCCAAGGCACGCAGGCCATAATAGAACTAATCTAACTAAGTCCACGGGTCCAACTAGCACGCTCCGGAGCTATTCATCTGCGCCTGAAAGCCAAATAATATCTGTTCAGCGAATAATGCTGGTAACCCACTCCAACGCGTTAAAGTACAATATAGGTAGATATAAGAAACTCATTTTGGAACTGGAATACATATATACTTATGAAACTCTAATTTAAAACCGAGAATAGACTCAATCAAGCAATAGCAGATGCATTCAATACGATTAAACACAAACATAAAGATTCTAGCATGCACCCTATGGTCACAAGACTACGCAATACCAATCATAGCATTATTCAGTTACTATTTCAGTCAACAATCAACAATAAGACACGTATACACATATGGTGGTGCCGCAGGACCATCCACATGACCCGAACCTTGAGTTCCATTGCCAAGGGGTAAGTGCATATAGCCCTGACATGGCCCTGCAGCACTTTAACTTGTACCGCAGCACAAGGAGATTGATCACAACCAATCAATGAACCGCAACTCATTTATATCATAAACGTTTAATTGCAACCAAACGGTGGACCGCAACCATATATATATATATATATATATATATATATATATATATATATATATATATATATATATATATATATATATATATATATATATATATATATATATATAACAGCCGATTGTTCTCAACCAATCCAACTGCCTGTATAGCCGACCGATCGCAACTGACCGAGTTAATACCTGATGGTTCTCAACCCATCAGATAGTCACTATAGCCAATTGATCGCAACCAATTGGGGTATCATGCACAATCAACATAGAAGCCAAACAACATGCAATCCACATTAACACATAACGAGGGGGAATCATCGGGGAGCACTTATCCTAACGTAACAAACCACATTAACCTACCCATGACACTTCCTACGGGATCATACACCTTCCTCCTAGGCCAACGGGATACCAATTCTACTAGTATGCAAGACACAAGACTCTTTTATCCTATGAACGGTACCCGATACATCAAACTAGGCTCACACACTACAAACGGAGTACAACGGGACACAGGGAAACAACAAACGGGGGAAAACATCACATTTCCCATCAACTTTCTAGCGGGTGGACGGCGGGTGGAGGACCACCCGGCGGCGGCCATAGTTTCCAGCGGGTGCCCGGCGGGCAGGGCCCGCCGGCTACCCGCTGGGAACGGGTACAAAGGGGCAGCGGGTAGGTGGCGGGCACCCCTGCCCCCACCTACCCCCACTGACTCATATGTAATATTTCGGTCCCGGGATCCTTCGTGGAACCCGAAACCATGTCGAGACACATTCAAACATAAACGACAACACCACGTATTCAAGTAACAGAATTAAATCAAGAATCACACCAAATACATCCTAACACGACTCCTAAACATGCCAAGACTCAACTCCCGATCATGCAAAATTCCACCAAAACATACCAAGAATAACATAATATGAAATCCACGTTATTAACCCTAGGGCTTTAGACATAAACAAAATATAAGATTATTCATACAATTTATCATAGCATCAAGAACATCAAGATCATCACATAAGCATCAAGATTAACACATAAACACCATATAAACTCTAGGAAAAACTCTATTAAGACTCAAGCACATAATCATATATCAAAGGAGCCAATGAATAAGATATAGAGAGGAAAATAGGTTTTGTTGAGACATGGGTTACCTCTTAGCCTTAATTAGAATCCTTGGCTGCTAAGGTTCTTTCTCTAAGATCTTCTCCTCGTGGGTTCTCCTACGTTTGGTGACAGGGGAATTCCTGGGGATATCTTGTGTGGTAGAATCAATTGTGGTGGGATTTCTAAGTGCCTCCTAAGTCCTTATATATATTTAGGAGTCCTAACTAGGGTCTAAATGGTAAGGATTCACTTATTCTATTCCTTATAGGACTAAGGGTTTGGTTTAAAGATAAGGGTCCATGATCCATGGTAGGCCACCTTAATTAATTAAGGGGAGCCTAATCCAATCAAATCTCTTCTAATTATTATTAATGGTAAGTAATTAAATAATTAGTCCGGGTTAGAGGCCGTAACACGGGGTGTTACACCTACTCAATTTAATCATATGTATGGTGAGGAAAAGGGTAAACCATTCTATGAAAAAGTAGTTGATGCTCTTGCTGAATTATTTGATGATTATTCTACATCTGCCTCTTCTACTGTGAGTTCTGTCCCTTCTATGCCTGTTTCTGTTCAGGCTACATCTGCCTCTTCTGTTTCTGTTGGGAAGCCACAACATTTTCTGAAGTCCGAAATTAAAAAAAACAAAGATTGGAGTCTGGGGGTAAGAAACAAACTGAGTTGGATATTGTTAGTGTTTTAATTATTCAAAAAACCCCAACTTATAATTGGCCATATTATTATGGCAAACTAAGGTAGGTTTAGTCTAGTGTCGATTTTGTTCTACAAAGGACTGATCAATCAGATACAACATCAGAGGGACTGACACTGAAGATCTGTTTTAGGAAGCTGATTCCTTAAAAGCTGTACGCAGTTTAAAGAAGACAGAATAGGAAAGACGATCAGCATATCTGGCTTGGAAAGGTATGGACCGGATCTTTAAGATTACATTCTTCAAATATTGTCCTACCATCTACAATCAAAGATATCTATGGAGAGTGTTCTTATGATGGAACTATAAGTACTCTCATTCGACAAGAATTAGGGTTACACTTTTGAGAGAGAAGAAACACTCCATACGAGTTTATGAGTTCTGATCTTTGATTATCATTCCCCTTTTCAATACAACATGTTTATGGTGATTATGATGAAGAACATGAGAAGGATTATTGTTGCTTAAACGAAAGGACACTACGATCACACAGTTGCGGGAACAACTGAGAAGAGCGTTACTGAAGTGGACTGCATCAGAGTGGGATGTCCAAGTGAAGGGATTTCATTGGACTTCTGTATGCATGACTCTCCATCTTCAACAATCCACTAAACCTGTGTAGACTGGGTACGTACCTTGTGTGGGGCACTTGGGTGAGATTATTGTTTCTCTACCTTTGTACATTGGATTATGATTTAGTGGATTGGACACCTATGTGATCGTCCCCCAAACGTAGATACACACTGTATCGAACTGGGTAAACATCTTGTGTGTTGCTTTGTGATTGTTATCTCTTTCTATTATCTTTGCAATGATCTGCCTTACCGACTGACTTCATCGCTGAATCAGTCAGTCCATTTCATCAGTTAGTTAATCCAGTTAATTTGATTAAAAATGAGGAAATGCAAAATTACATATATGTACTTGAGTGAGGCAATAGTTGAAGAGGAAGAATCTTTTAATTTACTTGGATGGTGGAAGATCAACTCTGCTAGGTTTCCAGTTCTGTCTAAGCTTGCTAGGGATGCCCTAGCCATTCTAATCTCCACTGTTGCCTCAAAATCTGCCTTCAGTACTTCTGGGAGAGTATTGGATCCTTTTAGGAGTTCTTTAACTCCAAAAATTGTGAAAGCAATGGTGTGTACACAAGATTGGCTTAGAATGCTAAATACTCCTTTATGTATTGAGGAGAATCTGGAAGAGTTGGAGAAGTTTGAAAAAGGTATAACTTTTACTGTTTTATACTTACATTTTAAATTACTTAAATTTTTAATACTTTTAACTTTTGTTTATTTTGCAGAGTTAAGTGGTGATGGTGGAAGTGGGAGGTCTCTTGGTTCTACACTTGCTACAATTCCTGTAATGTTATTATTTACATTACTTGATTTACTTACTTGATTTTATTGTAATCTTTTACAGTATTTGACTATTTGACTCAATTGCAATCTAATCTCACTATCTCAGTATCTCACTTGGTATTTTTTGAGCCCACTGTGTTTGACTCAATTACACTGGACATCTGTAACTCTGTAAGTATGAAGGCCTAGTAACTTTTACTAAGTTGCTGCCTCAACTCTCAAGTCCCTTGGGCATTTGGTTGGTAATGTATGAAATATTTTATTATGTTTGTTCCCTTTATGTTGGCATTTGGTAATGACGAAGCTTCCACCTTTAATCTGAAAAGGATTAAGTTGGTGAGTTGCTCTATACTTAAGTTATATTGAAGCAATTTGCCATTAATCCAAATGATATAGAAAAAATGCTTACTGAGCCAAGATTGATATAATCCCTTCTCTGTTTTTCATTTTCTAATGCTTGCTCAGTTGCTTACTTGCTTGTGTACTAATTATTTACACTAACTTGTCACAATTCACAGGAAGAAGAGTAGGTCTAATTGTCTGAATTCTAAAAGTCTAGGAGTTCAGTAGTTGACACTTGTAGTGGCTGAGTTGCTGATTTTGTCTGATTTTGCTGATTTTGCACTTGCAGTTTAGAGTTTAGACTGTTCAGTAATCACTAATCAGTAGTGTATTTTGTAAATTTGTTATTTAGTTCCTTTACAGTTGTGTATGTAGTTGTGTAGAGTTTTGGTCTGTAACAGTTGAGTAGGTAACACTATGTCACTATCAACTTAGTTATTTACTTTTGTTAGAGTCTTAGACACTTAAGACTCTTAGTGTTAGTTAATAGACTATTTAGTAATACTAATTACTAAGTTAGTAACTTAGTATAATTAGTCTATTACACTATCAATTATTTACTTATTTATTCAGTATTTCAGACTTTCAATTAGATATTAATGTGCTTTTGATGTTAATTTTGAATTGATTATTTGATTTATACATTTTAAAAAACCAAAATACTGTCGGATAAGTCAACAAATTTAAACTGATAGGGTAGTCAAAATTGATATCTGAAATTCAATCGGAGGACCTTATCTGTCATCCGATCCATTCGATTGCACAGCCCTAGTTAAGAGTAAAAAAACCAGTGCCCCTTTTTGTACAAGCCATTAGCTGGGCCAAACAAATACTTAGGGGCTTATTACTTCAATGGAGGATGATTCATCCCTGTTGCTAAGCGGAATTATGATGGGATCATGAATCCCTTCAATAGTGAACAGATTATTAATCCCACCCAGCCACCCCTCGCACCACTTTATTCTATCCCATTTTTCTAAAGATTAGGTGACAATCGTTATGCGTTGGACCCGTGTTATGCTGGACACGGGTAACAGTGCCGTTAGGCACTGTTATCTTCTTTTTTTTTTTTTTTTTTTTTTTTTTTAATTTCAGACTGCTTCGTTATGGGAGTATATGTTCATAATTTTATTACTATATGTTAATAACTGTACATTCATAACTCCATAACTGTACGTTCATAACTCTATAACTGTACATTCATAACTCCATAATTGTACATTCATAACTCCATAATTGTACATTCATAATTTTCGAAGCTCTATGTTCACAATTTTAGAGCTCTATGTTCATAATTTTATCACTATATGTTCATAATTGTAAGTTCATAATGTTAGAGCTCTTTGTTCATAATTCGATCAATAACTATACATTCATAATTCCATACTGTAGATTCATAATCTCATAACTGTAGATTCATAACTCCATAACTGTAGATTCATAACTCTATAACTGTACATTCATAACTCCATAACTGTACATTCATAATCTTCGAAGCTCTATATTCACAATTTTAAAGCTCCATGATCATAATTTTATCACTATATATGTTCATAATTGTAAGTTCATAATGTTAGAGCTCTGTGTTCATAATTTCATAATTGCATAACTGTACATTCATAACGGCATAACTGCACATTCATAATCCAAAAAACAAATAACGCCGTTAACGGCAAAACGCGCGCGATTTTTTTTTTTTTTTAAACTAAATGACGCGTTTTTTTTTGAAAAACGACGTCGTTTTGGGCCCGTGTCCATAATTCTTTGTGGACACGGGTCCAGGGCATAATTTGCCATTAGGTGGTGGGACAGCACTTAATTCCGCACCTTAATTTTTGGGCCAATTAGGAAAAGTGGGGAATAAGGGTCAAATAGGCCATCGAACCGCACATGATAATGTAATTAGGCCACTGAACTTAAAAAAGCTACAATTGAGTCCCTAAACTAACTCATTTCAAACAATTTGTTTAATTTGCAGGTTTTCTCTAAGTCACCCAATTTAAAATATTTTTTAAAAAATTTTTTAAAAAATTATTACTCCCTCCGTCCCGAATTATGTGTCTTACTTTGCATTTACACGGATTTTTAGGAAGCAATGAAAAGAATACTAGTTTTCCTATTTTATCCCCAACATGCCATGTGATGATTTGACCCTTCTATCACTTTATACTCAAATCACTTGTACTACATAGTACAAAGTACAATAAATTAACTCAAAAGTATGAAATGCACATAAGGGCAAAATTGGAAAAATAGAATGATAGTAGTGTTTAATTTAGGAAAGTAGACAACATTTTGGGACAAACTAAAAAGGAAAGTAAGACATGTAAAATGGGACGGAGGGAGTAATTAAAATAAACGAAAAGAAAAAGTCGTTCGATGAACTCTGGGTTTCATTGCTCATCCGGGTCCTCACAAACAATCTGGATTGCTCATGGGCTTTCCGGGCTCAACTCTGGGTTTCATTGCTCAGCCGGAGGTTGGATGATGATAACATCGTATATCTCAGATTACAACGAAACCCCCCAACAAACTTTCCTCGAAAACTCTAGTTTAAGAACAAATTTAAAAAGCCAAAAATATCATCGGAAAATAGGTCAAAGGTAGTAATCAAGAAAAAAAAATCAGCCGGAAAACCTCTCGGAAAATCAAGAAATTGCTAAGTTTGTATCAGGCTTAGCCGGAACCTTCGTCTCCGGCGGAAACAATGCTTTTTTTTTTTTTTAAATAAAAAAAACAATTATTTTTAAAATTTAGTTTATTTTAATTAAATATTTTCTAAATTATTTTTAAAAAATATTTTAAATTAGGTGTTAGAAAGAGGGAAAACCTGCAAATTGAACAAATTGCTTGAAATTGGTTAGTTTAGGGACTCAATTGTAATTTTTTTGAATTCAGTAGCCTAACGGTTCAATGGCCTATTTGACCCTTATTCCGAAAAAGAGGGGATTATTAGACCAACATCGCTTGTTCCCTCAAAGCCAATTGATCTGTATATAATTGATGGCATCTTCTATGGTTGCTTTATAAGTTAAAATGGTTTTGGTGGTTTCTAGTGATGTCCTTTTGTTCTTCACTCTCAAGAATAGCTGTATCCGAATCTCGTTTCTTTGTTCTTTGGATGTTACATCCTTGGTTTTCTGGGGTTGGTAGAAGAGTAAGTTCAACCCTTGCAGATGAAGATAGAGTACAAAATGGGGGTATCACTTTGTGTTTCTGGCTTTACCTAAACAACCCCACTTCTCTCCCTTCTACAATTCTTCATCATGTTCTCCTCAGATTTCCCCAAGTCTCCTGTGTTTTTAGGTGCTTATATGTATGTATATAATCTGCAAATGTGTATAGGTACTAGCATCATGTTTATGAGTGGGTTGTGGAATTAACTATTTTTAGGTGTTTGTTTTCCATTAATCTGATGTGTGAACTAAAATGATTGTGTATATAGTTGGCATTAGTGATTGGTTTCTAATTTCTCGAGTAAGAAAAGATCATACTCCGTAATTTTATTGGATTTGGGGATGATCTTGTATTTCAACAGGTGCTTTTTGGAGTTTGAATGCATTTTCTAAGCATTTTCATCGACTTATGTAGCTAAAGATATGATTTTTGTGTGATATACCCTTCTATAAGAGAGGTACTGTGATATGAAGGGATAGTTTACTCAGAAAAAGAAATGAAGAAAATCACACAAATCAGAATACACAAGGAAAGACTTTAACTCAAGGAATTTGACTAAAATAAAATCAAAGGCACAATTAGGAGTGGAAATAGGCCAGGCCGAGCCAGGCTTTAGAAAAATAGGCCTGGGCCTGTTATAGAAAACTTAGGCCTGAGCCTGGGCCTGTAATAGGCTTTTTCTTAAGCTCAAGTCTGAGCCTATAATAGGCCTGGCCTGGCCTGAAGCCTTTTTAAAAGCCTATTTAATATGTAAACCATTAAAAAAGCTTCATGTCTAGCCTGTTATCAAATTTGTTCTTTTGATCTAGTTTATCATGTACATACTAAACTACTAGAATCACTCAGACAGTTCTGGTGAATACAGAGAGACATTTTAGAAACTAATAGCAAATTAAAACTAACTGTAATCGAAAAATTCATATATATCATTGTAGTGCTCTTACATTTTCTTTGACCATAATTAGTAATGGATTAAAAATAGAAGCCACCACTACACTTGGGAAAAAACACCACACAAACTCAATTGGATATAATTACTTCATCAATTATTTGAACAAAATTACTTGTGTTTAAATTATAAATAAATTATATAAAGTAGCATAACGATTAGCTTCTCCAGTTTGCAATAGCTGCTTGAAATGGTGAAGATCCTGAATTTTAACCGTAGTGGCACTAGGTACCAATACTTGTCAGTCTTTGCATCCTCAACAATTGGGATGTTTATCTTTTCATGAGCAAGCAAATCTTGTATGGATTCCATGTACACCTGATTGAACAATGAGATTTTCAGTTACAAAAACTTGATACAGTACAACAAAAATATTCGCATTCACCATAATTTTCAGTATTACGAGTTGATTTCAATAACCTGAAAAGATAGGAAATTTTCATACTGGCAGTCTCAGGAGATGTATTGACAATTATGTCTTCCAATGCTCTAGCCATGATGCCACGCTTAATCACATCATCTTTAGCTATTACTGTCCCATTATACCCATCCAACACACTCTGCAAAAGCATATCAAATTGCTTTTAATTTCTGAATATTTATGCTAGCACAACCAACATTATATATTCAGTACAGGATTATAATCCACATTTATCTACTGCCATCTAGGTACTAAAAGAAATGTATACTCCTGAAAATACAATGAACATCACTAGACCCAAAGTTTAAATTTATAAGTCATTCAGAAGTAAGCAAAATGCTCACGATCTGACTTCATTAAGCAACGAACCTGCAAAATTGGAAGTCATTAACAATTCAGTTAGGCTAATCCATCTTAACCCTCTCCAGATTATCTGCGCAAAAATAGTATCCTTAACAATTAAATCTACATACGCCATAATGCAAAACAAAGAGTTAAAGATCCAAAACACCCAAAATTACCAATAAAATTACAGTGAAAAAAAATTAAATAGTCAGTAAAATTTTAACCAATAAATAATGTGAATTTTCATTTGTGCTCTAAGATCGGAACAGAAAACTAAAGCAACTAGAGAAGTAATTACCAAGATAATCTACAAGGATTCTTTCGTTGCAGAAGCGGGCAGTAGGTGGGCGACTTGGCGAGTGTCGAAATCCCATCCGTAAGGAAGCCTGTCAGCCGAACGAACTTGCGAAGAAAAGGTGTGGCTTCCACAGTCCAATCATGAACAAAGCCGGAACGAGCGGCGGAGAAGAAGGACAGTTGGGAGACGCTGAGACGAAGCAGAAGCATCGTTGATGAAACCTTGAACGTATCTGCAGGCTTGGTCTAGGAAGGAAAGGGGAAGGGACGGAATCTGTAGGCTTGGTCCACTTAAAGCAGACGGAAGGAAATGTGAAGGGAGTGGAAGGGAGCGGCGATTTACAAGTAGGGAGTGGAAGGGATCTGTAGGGTTTACATATATGAGTAGAGTTATATAAAAACACGTAGGTAAAAAATTATAATATATATATATTTATATATGAGTAGAGTTATATAAAAACACGTAGGTAAAAAATTATAATATATATATATATATATATATATATATATATATATATATATATATAAACAGGCCTGGCTTGCGGGCTCGCAGGCCAGGCCTTATTCATTTAGGCCTAGGCCTATTTAGTAAAGAGGTCTTAAATTGGGCCTAAGCCTGGCCTATTTATTAAATAGGTCAGGTCTAACTAGGCCCTAAACAGGCTAGGCCATAGGCCCCTACAAAGGGGCCTGGCCTATTTTCACCCCTAGGCACAATCATATCAACAATATCTCCTTTCTATAATTATTTATTTCCTGGCACTATAAATTAGAACCTCTAGATGAGAGTAAATCATCCAATCTTTATCCTTAGTCTTTAAGCTTTAGTAGCTAGGCAAGATCCTAAAACTCTAGTGGGGCAAGAGCCTAAAACTCTTGCTGGGGAAAGTCTTGTGACTTCCCTGTTTCTTTTCTTTAACTAGTAGGTGCACCCGCGCGATGCGCGACTATATATATAGTATGATATATATACAGTATAATATAATTAGATGAAAAAAATATATAGTTTGAAAACCTAATAAATTTGAAATAATAAACTTTGTAATTTTATGATCATTCATGTATTGATTAAAGCTATCTACCACATCCAATGTTGGAGCCAAAATAACACTGTTCTTAAGATATGACAGATCACTTATATTGCGCCGAAACAAAGGGAATGTGCTATCAACAATTGCAGCAATAGGATCATCGTCAAACTTGAGCAATAAGTGATCTGGAATTGTAATATCTGCTTCACTGTCAGTTGAATTACCAACTACTCCATCACCTATATTAACTATCCATTTTGCAAACTCTTTAATCTCTTTAGCTTCGACCTCTGATTGTACACCACTTAGGCGTAGATTCTTAGTTAGCCTAAATACTTTACATGATCTCCAAAGATATGAGGAATTTATGTTTGCCCCAACAATATCTTGACGTGTGCCCTTTAGAATTACTTGTAGAATTTGCCTGAAATAGTCACAAAAAATAACTGTTTTACCACCAAAGGTCATATAATAACTATTCGGATTTATGGAGCGTAACAAATCCCTCATTGTCAGGTCTAAAGCTTCATAGCAAAATTTGTGCATCATTGGACCTTCATCCCATATTATCAATTGCTTTGCAAAAAATGGAATGTATCCCATAACCAAAACCCAATAAAAGGAATATTCTCAGTATATTTTTACATCAAATTATTTCCATCTCCAACCCATTACACCAATGTTATTTTATAATATTTAATAAACAAATCTATATATATATATAAAAGTAAAATCCTCCTAGCCAAGTTTTCCCCCCAAAACTTAGAGGCATTTTTGTAATATTAAATATTTAGACAAATATGGCATTTCAATAATATTAAAGATTTTACCTTTCTTGAGATCTCTTACCATTTTATAATTTCAATACTAAACCCTTTTGATCTCATTCATTGTGTATAAATACACCTTATATGACCATACACAACCCCAACTAAGGTTAATTATTTCATTGATTTTTGCTAATCATCTTGTGATCTTCCACAGTTGAGGTTGATACGTGATTTGCACGGGTGATGTTTTCATTCTTAGTTTCTTTTATTTTTTCTTCTTTTTGGGTTTTGTTCTGTTTTTATTTTTTTGTATTTTCTGATTTTTAAACAACAAAAGTGGTTCGTAAGAAAAAATGTTGATATATATTTTTTTTTGGTCTATTTTTGTGGAGAAGATACGGATCTAGAAAGATTGATCGGGAAGCAATAGACTTCTAATCATCCTGTAATCTTCCACAGTTGAGGTTGATACGTGATTTGCATTGGTGAGGTTTTCATCATCTTAGTTTCTTTTATTTTTTCTTCTTTTTGGGTTTTGTTTTGTTTTTATTTTTTTGTATTTTATGGTTTTTAAACAACAAAAGTGGTTCATAAGAAAAAATATTGATATATATATTTTTTGTTTGTCTATTTTTGTGGAGAAGATACGAATCTAGAAAGATTGATCGGGAAGCAATAGAGTTCTTTGCTCATCAAGATGATAAAGTTTTGTGATCGAGGGACGAATTATGTGTATATGTAAATAGATATAGACTTACAGAGGGAAGCATACTAAGAATACAATAAAAACCAAAATGAAATTAAAAGCATTTTTTAGTTGTCAATATATCAAAGCGTTGGACTTTGTTTCGATTCAATTTCTCCGTCTATAAAGTGTACATTTTTTGTAATAAGAGAGTAGTTTGTCTCTCCCTTCAAGACGTTTTTCTTGTCATTTAATTTTTTTTTTTTTAGGAAAAAAAATGATTAAGTACTGTGGCTTTTTTTTCAATAGAGTATTATTTTGATTTTATTCTTCATCTGACATTCCTTGATATAAAATCACTTTACTAATGTAAAATAATGTTATTGACTTACCATGTTTGCTTCGATATGCTAAGCCATTTAAAATTTAATACGGAGTAAAATTTATAATTCTAATACTTCCGTAATAATATTGAATAAATATTAATCATATGTTTAGATTTAATAATATATTATATTAAAAGAATTATATATTAATTTAATATAATGATGGTTAATACGGGTAAACCATATATAAGCAATATTGTACCTTAAGAATATTATACCTTAATTATAAAAATTCTACCTAATAATTTTAGTATTAAATGTCATACAATAATTACCATAAACAATGTTTAATAATTGTAAACAATGTTTAATAATTGCCAAATTCTATTATGCAATAAAAATTACTATTATAAAATCTTTTGTAATATGGACACATTATTTTTAATTATTTCGATTTAAGAATATTATATCTTTTGTATAAAAATTCAAATAATACTTTTAGTACTATTGAATATTGATTGACTAACAATTATTTTAATTATTAAGACAATTAATAGATATTTTGATTTAAAAAATTTTCAAATATATGAATTATACATAGTAGCATGGAATCAATTAGTAAGATAATTATATTAGGTAATCTAATAAATAATTTACTTTTTAAATTATATCCACTCTTTAATAAATTATACTTACCTTAATAATTAATTATTAATATTATTACCTAATAATTATATATTGTTACCTTTTTGGTGTAATTATTATGGTAATTTATATACATATATATTTTTATACTTAATGTATAATATTATTGGCATGAAATAAATTATACTTACCTTAATATATAATTAATTTTTAATATAATTACCTTATTTTTATTAAAGATAATTATTTTGATAATTTTTCTTTCATTATTTTGTGTGATTATTATGGTAATGTATTTAAATTTTGGAAGATATTATTACAAATATTATAATTAAGGGAAAATGGCACTTTTTCCCCCTGAGTTATATACTTATAGCACTTTTCCCCCCTCAATTATTTAGGTAAGCACATTAGCACCTTCAATTATTCTAAAAGTGGTTATTTTCCCCCTAATATATTAAAGTGACATTTATACCCTTAAAATAAACATTTTATTTATTTTACTTCTCCAATAAATTATTGTGTATACGTAGGAATGACTACGATTCGGTTCGAACTGAATCAGACACTATAGCAATCGAATTAAAAGTCTCCGGTTATGATTCAGATCTAGAACCAAATATTTGGATTTTAATTTATTAAAATTATGAATCAAAAAAATTGGATCCTGAACCGTGAACTGGCGGTTCCGGACCCGATTCGCGATTTTGAACCGTTTTTATTTTAAAATTTTATTTTTATTTTAAAAATAGTCTAAATTCAACAATAAATGTATTTTATTTTTTCAGTTCGGAACATGAACCGTCCGTTCCGGGATTTTAATAAACTCTAAATATCGAGTTTCGATTCTAAATTGTAATTGAAATATTTCGATTTGGTTGCTATAGTGTTTATTTGGTTTGAACCAAATTATGGTCATAATTTGTTGGAGAAGAAAAATAAATAAAATATTTATTTTAAGGGTAAATATGTCCATTTAACATTTTAGGGGGAAAAACAGCCACTTGAATAATTGAGGGGGGGAAAGTGCTATAAGTATATAACTCAGGGGGAAAAAGTGTCATTTTCCCTATAATTAATATAAGTAATATAATTAATGAAATTATTATGGTAATTGCCACAATATTTGGTAATTATAATTAATATATTTAAAGAAATTGAGAAATATTTGTAACAATTTCATTAAATTACAATTAATAAAATATGAAATATAATTAAAGAAATGAAATTATTAAATTAACAAAACATGAATATTTATAATCATACATACACTTATGCACTATAATAATCATGCAAAATTTAAATGCAACCTTTTAAATTTTTAAATGTAATTTTTTAATTATAAATTTATCAATATAAATTATAGTTAATGAAATTATATTATAGAACTTTTCTATATAAATATTAATAAATATTATGTGTATATACAATGAATTATACAATCATATAAGGAAATGCGTCGGATTAGAGTTTAAATTTATTCATACAAAATTTAGAATTTACATTTTTTTATAAGACTAATCAAATGTTAATGTTAATAATAATAAGAAGAATTTTAAAATCAGAATTATAAATTAAGTATTAGGGTAATAATTAATCTATATATATATATATTATATTATATTATTATATTATTATTATTATTATTATTATTATTATTATTATTATATAAAAACAAAATCATCCCTTTTCAAAAAAAAAAAAAAAAAAAAAAAACAACAACAACAAAATCATCCTATTTCATTTTCCCGCCCAAACTTTTGTAGTAAAGCTTATTTGGTAAGTAAATGTCAAATGGAAATTCAATAAAATCTATTAATTGGTAGTATTGCATAATTGG